>NW_014575287.1:0-104703 GCF_000527765.1 Bipolaris victoriae FI3
TGAGGCAGTTAAAATCTGGTAGAAATGCTGGAGAGATCTCTCGCAACTTAAGATCCAAGCTTGGATTGAGCGAATTCTTGTACATATTCAAAAGATAATTGAGCTAGAAGGTGGTAATGAGTACATAGAAGGGAGAGATAAGCCTCGGATAAGACGGCCGTACTTCGGTTAGATTATTCTTGGCAGACAATACTTTTGAAAGGCACCTCCGTATACACCCTCTCAGTTACTTTGCCCTGCCTTGCCGCTATATTGAGTATGCTCAAACAAGACGCTAAAAAAGAATGTTATTCGGGAATAGTCGAAATAAACAGTATCTATCCAAATAGAAAAATCACAGAAATTTTTTTCACATTCATCGTATTTCTTTCACTTTATTACTAGCATGTCTATTGTCATACATATCACTTACCATCTTCATCAGCAACCTATGCCATCATGTCAATCCTCCTTTGGAAACCCACCGGGAAATTTACATTGAACACATCACCAAGATTACAATAAAAACCACAACACCAAAGCGATGCCTACATTCCCCCAGTCCCACCTCCCACCTCCACACCGTCCATGTGTTGAACATGAAACAAAGCGCAAAGCCAGAAGACTAGAGACCAGACTACATAGCATCTATATTAAGCCCCCCCCCCCCCTCCAACGTAGTAAAGACCGTTCCCTCTAATTTCCTTTCTTGCCTCCCACAATTGCTGTTGCCAGCCTCCCATCTACACCATCTAGGTAACTAGGTGTTCTAAAGGTAAAGAGTTGCTTAAAAGCAAACAGCCTTGTACGAGAACTTTGTGGAAACGTCAACGCAGCCGCTGGGAACGGTGGTGATGATGTCAGTTGGGGTGCCGGAGCAGTCGCCTGCGGTGAAGAACTGGACTATTGTTTGCCAATTGTGTCAGCTCTCATTTTCTCCTTACATCATCTTGCCTATCCCTCTCCCCCAGAAAAGGGGGAAGGAAAAGGGAGAAGGGGGATACATACGCTGGCAGTTCGCCCTGGTCTTTTCCAAGAAGAAGACCTTTGCGCTCTGCAGAGGCAAAAAGTTGCATACGTTGCTGTTGATGTTTTGCTGCTGATCGGCTTGGGGCTGGCAGCCTGGGCCGGCGTAGGCCTCGACTATTTCGTAGTGTCAGTACACTTGCTTCAATCCTTCAAAACCCCCCTCAAGGATATTAGAAAGAAGGGGGAGAGAGGGGAACGAACAAGACGCAACATTCTCCAACTGAATCTGCGCAGATGCAGACGAAGCCATAAGGGCGAGAGCAGCAATGGTGGTGGTGAAGAGCATTTTTGCGGTTTGGAGTTTGAATCGAAATTGATTGAGTGATTAAAGTGTTTGGAATGAGATTTGCGTCTGTAGTGCTTCCATCTTCTCCCTCGTTCTCTCTCTCCCTTTTATATCCCAACCTCTACACCCAAAAATATCCCAATTCGCCTTCCCCCAGCTTGTCTGCCTCGAGATCACCGTCACCCTCGGCCATTGGCCTGTCAACAGACACTCCCAACAGTCGCGTCCAGGCGGTGAATAGCAACACGGACTCCCCACATTTCTCATCACAGCAGCAAAAAAATCTGATGGGCTTGCAAAATTCGGTTGGTCACATCTCCAACGAGCCATTGTCGGTTCGTCGCGGAATAGCACTCGTGTTGGTTTGGTGCGTGGGGAAGTCGTTCTTTGCGAATCGCCCGACGGGCTTGTGGCTTTGAACTTGTAAGCGGAGCCTTTAACCAACTAGGTTACTGGGAGAAGCGTCCTGGAATGTGCTGGTATAAGCTTATGACGACGTGGAGAATGGTTCATGGATGCGAGCGTCGTTAGTGTTGGTCACAAGCGGCGAGGCCGACCACCCGGTCCGTGGTTGCTATACTCCGGCCTGCAGGTGAAAGTTGCCGAATAAGGAGAGTGGGGGGACGCCATGTTTGCTGAGAGGCGCTTCCCGTAAGCCAAGTCCTCAGTTGCGATGACTACGTGGTGGGATCCGTGGCATGCGGGGGCGTGAGTGAATTGATGGGAATCTTGCCTTGTAGGTGCTTGTCATGGATGGGTGGCTGATAAGATGAGTCTCGTGGATACTTAGCGTTATAGTAACTCATAGTCGTGACCTACCGAAGATGCAACCTGATATGACAGAGGTCCTGTTTGAGCACCGAGAAACACGGACGCATAGTTCCCGCGCGGAGTCTACCCGCATTTACTGACCAGTGTGTAATACGCTGCAGCCTAGTAAGAAATCGTACATACATGACATGCCACGTTGGGGTAGTATCTGACACAGGGCGTACTGGCATGCACCAATGAGACGGGAACACCCGGCTGACGGATCTGGCTTAAAGGCTAATGCAAAAGATTGTTGGATTATATCCTGAAGGGAGAGAATATGAGCAGATGCTCACACTCGATCTCACCTAGATTTAACGTAAGAGGCCTTGCACCCACATTCCTTTCTAGTCTTTCCCAACCCCGTAGTCATCTCAGTCGTAACTTTTCAGTAATGTGTCATGTCGCGTAAAACAAACAGCCGCCCTGATAGTCAGTGGCCCACTGATAACCATAAAGATATTTACCCCTGTGCCTGCACCATCTAGTTGAAGTCATTCATGTTGTGTAGGCTGATATCTTGACTGCTGGTAACGCGCCGCTCTTCGCCGTTGCTGTTGGTCAAGCCGTCAGGCCTAGAATCATTGTTGCCATTGACCGGCTGCCCATCGGATGATTCAGCGCCACCTTCTGCCGGGATGACATTTCCATGTTGGTCAACTTCCTGTAATACTCGTTAGTCACACGCATTGCTTTGGGTTAGGAATTGAGTTGGGACTTACGACACCCTTAGCGGCCATGCGCACCTGCTGCGGATTTGCTGTGCCGTGAACAACCGCCTCACGTGCTTTCTCCATGACCTTTTGTTTTCGGCTCTCTCCTCGCACCTTTTCGAGATGCTCAAAGTAACCATCGTCCACAGGTGTGACGTACTTGCCACAGAAAACGCCCACCTCGAACTTTTGGGTCGCGGGATCGCGTGGCGAAAGGCGCGCGCATGCACTTTCCAAATCCTCAAGCTTTTGGTAGACGACATCGTCAGCGCCAATGTGCTTAGCAATAGCTGCTGAGTCACGGTGATGGGCAATAAGCTCCGAGGACGAGGCCAAATCAATACCGTAGATGTGAGCGTTGGTGATGGGCGGTGCACATGACGTGAAGTATACCTTCTTCGCTCCAGCTTCGCGCGCCATCAATACAATCTCACGCGACGTTGTGCCGCGGACAATCGAGTCATCGACAAGCAAGACATTCTTGCCGTCAAACTTCTTCTTCATTGGGTTGAGTTTCGCCCGGACACCCTTTTGTCGTAGTTTTTGCGATGGCATGATGAATGTGCGGAAGATGTAGCGGTTCTTGACAAAGCCTTGTACATACGGCTTCTCAAGGGCTTCAGCGACACAGAGAGCTGACGTGATGGAAGTCTCTGGAATTGGCATTACGACATCAATCTCAGCCATCTTTTCAGGACCCAGCTGCTTCTTGATCGTCTCGGCGAGCGTAAAGCCCATGTTGCGTCGACTCTCATCCACATCGATACCATCAATGACTGAGTCTGGTCGAGCAAAATAAACGTATTCGAAGATATCCGGGGTATACGCTTCTTGCTTAGCAACCTGTCGGAAGACCGGCTCCTTGCCCTTCTCGATGATGACAGCCTGGCCGGGCAGAATGTCCTTAAAGTCCTTGTAGCCACACTGGACTAGTGCGACACTTTCAGAGGCCATCATGTAGTCCATACCGTGGCCATCTTGCGAGCGCCGGGATCCAAGGACCATGGGGCGAATACCGTAGGGGTCACGGAACCCAATAAGACCGAATCCTAGAAATAATCAGCATGTTTCATGTGCTTACTTCGAATTTCGTCTACATACCAGCAAGCATGGCTGTACATGCCCATCCGCCAGTGCAGAGCTTGTACATCCTCTCAAGTGCAGCAAAGCAGTCATCAGCGTTGATACGTGCTTTGCCAGTCTCGTTGAGCTCATCGGCGAAGATGTTCAGCATAAGCTCACTGTCGCTCTCTGTGTTGATGTGCCTGTGGGCCTCGTGATCGAGTCGCTGGCGCAGCGCGGGGGCGTTGATGAGATTACCATTGTGGGTCATGCAGATACCATACGGGCTGTTGACGTAAAAGGGCTGAGCCTCAGAGTTCGCGCTGCTGCCAGCTGTGGGGTATCGCAAATGGCCGAGACCCATGAAGCCGGGGAGATCGGAAACACGAGCACCATCCTGGAAGACCTTGGAGGCCATGCCATTGCCCTTGCACTGGTGAAAACGACCACCAGCGCTGCAGCTGACTATACCAGCAGCGTCTTGTCCGCGGTGCTGGAGGAGGTAGAGGGCATCGTGAACCTCTACCGAGGCGGATTGCGACTTGGGGTCGCCGTGGATAACGGCAATGATACCACACATTTTGACGTGGTGTTGAGTTTAGGGATGTTCGAGGTATGTACCTGTAGTTTTATACTAGGACGCATCAGTTGCGCTGTTCTTCGGATAAAGCGGAAGAAAAAGTGAAGGCGGGGTTTGTCTCTCAGCAAGTCCTGGTGCGCTCATGGGTGATCGCAAGTCTAACATCTTTTATAATAATGACGAGATCATCATAGTGACAGGTATGGGATGGAGGAAATATTGCAACTACGTACTCTGGATATCCTCGTACACGGCTGTGCAGAAACTCGGTTCGCAAGTGACCTCTTCAAAAGTGGGATATAATAGTATGGATGGGCTCCCGTCGAGAAAACGCGTCTCACGAGGTCACTATGTACAGAAAGATCGTAGGACTCTGGCAGCTGGATGATCAATGGGGCCGTTTTCGTCGTCTGCGAGGTATCGTCGCGGGTCTCTGGTCCCGTTTGGTGCTGATGATGGCGTGCGAGCTCATGGTTATTGGAAAGTAAGAGCGCTCTAGTGGGGAAAGGACAGCATGATAAACAATTTTTTCTCGCTCGCCGCACTTGCACTTCCGCACTTTCGGCCTTGGCGGCAACCACACGCCCAGAACCCCACACTGCGACTGAACTGCACCACGACGTACAAGACTGCGGAGAGACAGTACGTACCGACCGGGGAAACACATGTTACAGCGCATGGCCACATCTTGCGCCAACTTTACTCCGTTTCTATTATTTCCCTTCTTTTGTTTGACGGTAGCCTTCGGAAAAAGATTTTTTTGGGACATAGACTGCCGCGTCCAGTCATTTGAGCCGCGAACGGTTTAGGGCCTGTTCGGTTGCGCGGTTGCGGTTTGCGGTTTTCGTTTTTATTACTGGATTTGCTTAACCGAACACGGGATTGTTTTCAAGATCTAGCCTAAATCCAGTAATAAAAACGAAAACCGCAAACCGCAACCGCGCAACCGAACAGGCCCTTAACATGGCTTTCCGCGGCGGACCAAGTACATGAAGCACGTGACGTTTTACATGAAGGGTGTTCGCAACCCTGCCACATCTATGTGCACCATGTCTTTGAGTGGACACAGGGGCATGTTCGAGAGCACCTCAAGTTCAACGCTTAGAACACGTAAAGCAGGCACAAAGAATACACAGAAGAGCCGGTCTAATGCGTTGCGTTCGGATCAAACAATGATTCTTGGAATGTCGAGGAAAGTCCGCTCGGATGCGATGATGACACGGATAGAAGAGGCTTTCCGAGAACAATGAATTTTGTTTAAATTATAATAGCGACTATACTAAGCCGCTGATTTTTCAGAGGCGTCGGGCCTGTCAGGCTCGTAATTTGTCTCGCCCAGTGACTGTGATGGCCCAGACACCGAGACAGCAGCTGGCGCGGAAGCACTTGGCCCCCGGGATGCTGCAGCGTTCAGCCTCTGGTTCAATGCTTCGAGAGCCAATGCTCTCCTCCTCTCTGCCTCGGCACGTGTTGCCCCGCCGCGGCCGCCGCGGCTGTTGGGGTTCATAATGCTGGGGAGGCCACCTTCGGCACGAGCAGTGGCCTGTTCGTTGCCCGCATCAATGTCCCGATCAGAAAATGGTGTACAGACCTGGAGAGACACCAATGTGTTATAGACGCCGTCTGCGAAAGCACCAAGGGGTGTTTGTATCGGCTCTGGGAAGAAATGTGCAAAGCTAAAGGTGTCGGAGGCATCTCCACGAATGAAGGAGCCTTCGCCCGTGGCAGTAGAAGAGAGCGATGGACTGATGCGATAGAAGCGGAGGTAGATCCAGGCCGTCATGAAGCCAAAATATGCGAGGTACATGGCCGTCTCTGTGCCGATGATTATGCCAGAGAGGGTGTTTGTAAGCAGGAAGATGGCTGGGAAGTGCTTGACGCGCATGCGGATGAGGCCTTTGGCAATGGCTACTGTGTGTTCGGGAACGAGCTGCTTGAAAGAAACAAGGAAGCCGGCTTGGATGGCAATGCCGCCAGAGATTGTGGTTTTCCTGGGCCGGGTCAGTGCAAGGTCTGTGGAGAAGACGAGATGAAAGCATACATGAGAAAGTCCTTGCGCATAAGGAGATAACCAAGGACATAGAGCAGGTAGGTCAGGAGGTTCGGTATGACGGCGACAAACAGCATGAATTTGGTGAACTCATGCGACCCCCAGGCCCTCTCGAGGTAGCGACCGCCATACAAGACAGTCAGGCCGGTGGTGATGAGGCCGAGGAGGTTTTGCTCGACAACAGTTGCAAGGGCGAATGTCCAGGG
Source organism: Bipolaris victoriae FI3 (assembly GCF_000527765.1). Lineage (NCBI taxonomy): Eukaryota > Fungi > Ascomycota > Dothideomycetes > Pleosporales > Pleosporaceae > Bipolaris > Bipolaris victoriae. The sequence goes on from NW_014575287.1 coordinate 6,716, forward strand.
ATACCACGGCACAGAGAGGCGGGGCACAATGGTCAGCCATGGCACTCCGTTACCCACGCCGATGATGGGCTTCTCGACCTTTTCCACCCAATTGGCGTTGGGACGCAGGCCAAAGTTGAGCAGAGTGAGCAGGACGAGGGCAGCGAGGATGCCACGGGTAAGGGGCGGGAGATTGATGCGGGCCATGGCGGCGGCAGCTGCTGCAGCGGCGGCGGCGCGTTGTCGAGGGGGAGCAGTGTGGGCGTGGTGGTGAGGATGTGAGGGTGTGGCGGTGGTGGTGGTGGTCACAGTCAAGCTGGGCGGTGCTGCAGCGCCGGGCAGGGATGCGCGGCTGTGTGGGGGGACTGGATGGGGACTAGCCAGGCTCCGGCCGAACATGTGCGTTGCCCTACAAGACTAGCAGTCCATAGGCGACATGGCAGGCATTGTCAATCATCGAAGCTCCTCACATTCCAAACCGCCTGCCACCACCACCAACACTTTGGTCTCCCTCCCCCCTCCCCCACGCCCCCCAGCCAAGGCGCATGCAGCGCTCGCATAATGCGCCATGGCGGAGACTCTCAGTAGCAACGCGATCAACTATCTCGGTACCTATTCCCCGCCAAAACCCGCCCCAGTGGCCTGTCTCTCTGACGCGTGGTCTAGTATGGCGATATCTTCAAGAAGCCGGGTTTGGTAATGCCGCCCTCCACCTGTCGCGATGCTGGCTTCGGGACCCGGACACGCTTCCATTTGCTGCCAACATCGAGCCCCACGCCCTCGTCCGCCTCGTCCAGGATGGCTTGTGCTTCGACCAGCTGCGCGCAGAGGCCTGCAACGTACGTCGCCTCTGCTCTGCTCCGTCCCATCAAATGCGCCTGGGCTAACTATACCAGACGGAACCGCGATACAGGTTCGGCTCCGACCATGGCCGCCCCTACACGCGCAACGGCAGCCTGCTGACCCTCGACAAGGGCATTCCCGCCCACGAACTCGCGACCGAGGCCAACGGCGCCGTCCAGGAGCCCCCGCCCAAGAAGACGCTCAAGCGCAAAAAGGCAAAGCCCACCAATGGCGTCGATACGCGCCCAGAGCCCCAGCCCAACGGCGATGCCATGGACATTGAGCACAACGGCGCGCCCCATCACGTCCCAAACAGCCTGAGGGCAGACTCCGAGCCCGTCGTTTCCGAGGCCGAGTCGCTTACTGTCGCAGAGATACCGCTGTCTACGCTCAGCATCGGCCAGGACGCCGAGATTCAGACAGACGCCATCGCCGTTGCAGATCTGACCCCCGGCACCGTCTTTGTCCCCCGCGACGCCAACCCTGACAAACTTGTCCAGCACACACTATGGGGCCCAATCGAGTCGCCTGTCTTACTTGCTGCCGGAAAGTCGCTCCTCCAGGTCCACGTTGTCAGCAAGCCTGCCAGTAACGAGCAGTCCCCGCCTATTCACACCCTCGACATGTCCCTGCCAGTCCAAAATTTTGACGTGACTGCACTGTGCTGGCATTCGGAGCACGAGCTGACCGTTTCTGCGCGCGAGCAGTGTGTCAATGAGGTGGGCGAGAAGATGATGATGGATAAGCTCATCAAGCTGACCGAAGGCGGCACCACCTCCAACGTCATCTCCTCGACCGCTGGTCTCATTAATACGCTTCGCTGGAACCCCAAGTGCAAGCTTCTGTTGTCCATTTCCACAGACGGAGAAAAAGGATCCATCAAAGTGTGGAAGAATGACAGCGATTCCATCCCAGCGTGGACCGAGTTCACCGACACAGCTATTCTGGATGCTCAGTGGATTAGCGATTCAGCCTTTGTCGTTTGCGGTATCAAGCTGTTCAAGATCTACGAGGTCACCGACGCTCTGACGACCCAGCGAACATTGGACACTCACATACAGTGGGAATCCGTTAAGCACGACCCAGCGTCTGGTATCATAGCCGTACTCGGAATCGAGGACCAGAAGAATTACCTGGGTATCCTTCACCCCAATGACTCGATCCAGCTGCAGACCCACGAATACCCAGACGAATACGCCACCGACCTTGCATTCCGCCCGAGTCCCTCCACCAAGCAAATGACCAATGGTTCCGCTGTACCCTCGGTGTTGCTTGCAACAAGCTCCATGTCTGGCGCAGCACGGATATGGGATGCAAACGAGCCATTTAAATGCATCAAATCGCTTCCTACCACAGATGGTACCCAGGCCTTCAAGATTGCCTTCTCACCAGATGGGGTGTTGTTGGCTGCAGCAGGCCCCGATGCCGTCACTGTATGGGATGCAGAAAAAAGGGACGTCCCAGTAGCAACATGGCGGGCTAGTGAATGGCCAAGCGACAAATGGAACCCTGGAATAGATGGTGAGTTTAGTCTCGGCTGGGACCCAGACAGCTCCCGGCTGTCAATCGCTCTTGGAAACCAGGTATGTTAGGCCTCCCGAACTTGATTGTGCTTACGCACTAATGTCATCTTTACAGATTGCAATCATCACAGTACCTAGATAGTGTCACCTACCGATGCACGAATAGCACCAACTGCATCCCCCACGGTGCACAAACTTTAGTCTGTGGGGAAATTATCTCCGCATTGTCGCAGAGTATCGGGGCCATTGAGCGTAGAAGAATCCGAACCATTTACCGGGCTTGCTGCGGAGACATCACTCCGTGGTCGCAAAATCACGAGAAGCCCATAGCGGGGCCGTATGTGGAGTTGTGGAGTCAAGGCAAGGAATAGAGGGGGTGGCGCCTCTGCCGGCCGCCGAGGCCTTCGTATCGTGATAGGCTGAACGTGGCAGCCTAGTCAATCTACCGCATCTGGTACCGGATACTAACTTGGATCCACTCTTGACGTCCTCGCATAACGTTGGGGGTCCATTGCTTCGGCACTTGTATGAGGCAGTGAGCCGCGGCGCCACAGACATGAGAACTGCAGTCCGCCACCCAAAAAGCGCTATCGTTTCCGTCTTTCTTTCATCCATCTTTCATGCGATCCATGTCTTCGATATACCTTCTAATTGTATACTATACCATCTCATAGCACCCATCTTGAAGAATAGAGTTTTGGACACGGGTCGCATGACCATCTCTGACGGCACCTTACCTTCCATCTACATTTGACTCTCTCGAGGTTATCCATACAATGTCAGCGATACCAAATCTGCCTATAGATGAGTTACCGAAGGTGCAACTCGATGGTCAAGTAAACGGCGCCACTGCACAAACACCTTTCAAGCTCTACGATGCGCCCGTGGAGAACTTGCGTCCACTAAAGGTCATCGTCATTGGTGCGGGTTACTCGGGCATCTATTGCGGAATTCGAATACCTGAGAGATTGAGAAACGTTGAATTGGTGATTTACGAGAAGAATGCTGGGGTTGGGGGAACTTGGTATGAAAACAGGTAAAAAGAAGCCCCCTTCCCTTCTACTACAGCGTCTTATTGGCTCTTGTTGAAGGATGAGACTGGGTCCGACTTAATGCCCAGGGCAAGCATTTGATCACTAACGCGAACGCAGATACCTGGGCTGCGCGTGCGATATACCTTGTGAGTCTCGCCACCTCTGACATCAAGCCCACTGGCGTGATGCTGATCTTCCCGCTAGCACACTCATACCAGTATTCTTTCCAACCAAACCCAAATTGGTCATCCTTGTACGCGCCAGCGGCAGAGATTCAATCCTATCTCCAAGATGTAGCTCAAAAATATTCTGCGGATCGCTTCATCAAGTTGCGCCATCAGGTCGAGGGTTGCTACTGGGATGACAAGACGGCAAAATGGAACGTCACAGTAAAGAACCTGGCGACAGAAGAGACCATTCATGACCAGGCAGATGTGGTGATTTCTGCAAGGGGCAACTTGAATACCCCATCCTGGCCGGATGTTGATGGTCTAAAGACTTTCAAAGGCGAAGTCATGCACTCCGCGGCTTGGAAAGAAGAGTGAGACATACCTTGGACTGCAAATAGACTACCAGTCGACTAATATAGCGAAACAGTTATGAATTCGAAAACAAGCGGGTTGGAGTAATCGGCTCAGGCTCATCTTCCATCCAGATTGTACCCAGTCTTCAGCGTCTACCAGGCACACACATCAGCACATTCGTGCGCAGTAAGACATGGATCTCCCCACCTTTCGGCCACTCACTCTGGGAAAAGTATGGGTTTCAAGGGACGGCTATTCCTAAGGAGCTTCGTGATCGCTTTGCCAACGATCCGGAATACTATCATGAGTTTAGACTAGCAATCGAAGAAGATGGAAACGGGATTCATCCCTTTACCCAGAAAGGAACACCGCTTCAGACGGGAGCCAAGGAAATGTTCCATCAAAACATGAAGGAGAGGCTGAAGAGCCACCCTGAAATCTTTGAGGCGCTTTTGCCTTCGTTCGCGCCTGGGTGCCGCCGCCTGACCCCTGGCCCGGGGTATCTCGAAGCACTAACGCAGCCAAACGTTGATTTTATCACGTCCCCTATAACTCGCATTTCAGAATCGGCCATCCATACTGCCGACGGCAAGGCGCATGAGATTGATGCTCTTGTATGTGCCACTGGCTTTGTATCTTCTGCACCACCCCCATTCCCGCTCACCGGTAGTGGTGGGCTTACCCTGACAGAAAAGTGGAAAGATCGCGCCGTAACATATCTTTCGCATTCAGTCGCTGGATTCCCTAACCTCTTCAGCATGCTTGGCCCTAATTCGGCCATTGGGACCGGTAGCTTGACAATGATGATAGAGACCATGGGCGATTATATCATCAAAGCCATTCGCAAGATTCAGAAAGAGAACATTGCGTCCATGGTTGCCAAAGAGGCACGAGAGAAGGACTTTATCGAGTACGTCGACGCGTACTTTGAGAACACAGTCTTTGTCGACGAGTGCAGGAGTTGGTACAAGAACAAGGGTACAGGGGAGATTGTGGGCCTCTGGCCAGGAAGCACATTACACTGCATCGAGGCGATGCAGAGTCCGCGATGGGAAGACTTTGACTATGTCTATCTGGCCGAGCTTGAGGATCATGACACTGACAACAAGTTGAAAGGCGTAGGCAGAAATTCGAACAGATTGGCCTGGCTAGGCAATGGTATGAGTATCAGGGAACAAAAAGAGCAGGATCTGGCCTGGTACTTGTATCCGGAATTCGTGAACAAGCCTGCTGCGCCGTACCCGGAGAAGAGCAAGATCTATGACATACGTCCATTTTCCTGTTAGACGAGATGGATACTTCTACAGTTGATGTAGTCTGTAGCACGTTCCTGAATCATAAGAAAAACGAATGTGTGTGGTCTGTAATGTGGCCTAGTGGAGCCGAGCTACTCCAGACTCCAGCCGTTCATGTGAAAGGATCCCGTTCCCCAGCTTCCGTTTGTGGGGTAGCCGAGGCACCGGTTCACATGCCGCAAGCTGCATGTGCGACACCGACAACAACATCCTCTCCCGAGCACATCAACCTTGTGACCCTTGCTTTTTCCAACAAATCCCTGAGACGCAGGATCCTTCGGTCATCTGCGCAAAGGCGTACTTTGTCCTCGACTTGCCATCCATACAACAGACCACCGTCGCAACCTCCCCGCCTCAAGCGCGTCACTACAGCGTGCGCTCAGGCGACTAACCTTGACCACCACCAATGCCTCCCTCAAGATAGCCATGGCCGTCTTCTCGAAACCCATATCCTCCCATCGCCTCAACAGCGCCTCGGCCAAGGCCATCGTGGCCGACCTCACGCGGCTCTACCTGCAGCACCGAACACGCATATCGCGCGCCGTCTACCTTACCTTGTTCGTAGCTCTCATAAACCGTATTCGGAATGCTATTGCTGAGCAGAAAGCTGCTGCTCTGCGCAGGGCCTCAAAGGGCACAAGCAAGACGTCAGCAGGCGAGGGCGAAGCCTCCGGGAGGAAGAAAGTTGAGCTGAATCGCGAGTTTTTCAAGAACCTGCTTCGGCTGTTACGGATATGTATACCTGGATGGAAGAGCAGGGAATTCAGACTCGTTATCGGGCATAGTGTCTTCTTGGTGCTACGGACGATGATCAGTTTGTATGTTGCCGAGTTAGATGGACGGCTGGTTAGTGCGCTTGTGAGAGGAAAGGGGAGAGAGTTCTTGATGGGTTTGGTATGGTGGATGGCGGTTGCTGTACCGGCGACATTTACGAACAGCATGGTATGGGACACCTGCGCTCTCAGCCAGGATCAGAAATCAGGACATACGATGAGTGCTAACATGGCAAACAGCTGTCATATCACCAGTGCAAACTCTCTCTGCAATACCGGACTCGACTCACAAACTACATCCATTCCAAGTATCTCTCCCAGATGACGTTTTACACGCTGAGCGCTCTGGACGACCGCATCGCAAACGCCGACCAGCTGATTACCGTCGATGTAGCCAAATTCTCAAATTCTCTCGCGGAACTATACTCGAATCTTGCGAAACCCGTTCTTGATATTATCATCTACAACTACTCGCTTTCACGAAGCGTCGGTGGCGAAGGTCTATTTTTCATGTCACTTTTGGTGCAGATATCGGCAAACGTCATGAGGGCACTGACTCCGCCGTTTGGCAAGTACGTGGCAGACGAGGCGAGACTGGAGGGAGAATTTAGATTCCAGCATTCAAGACTAATTGATTGGAGTGAAGAGGTGGCGCTGTACGGAGGACATGAAGCAGAAAAGGACACGCTTGACAAGGGCTATTTTACGCTGATCAAGCATGTGAACCGGATTCTAAGACGGCGATTTTACCATGGTATCATGGAGGACTTTGTCATCAAATATTTCTGGGGCGCTCTGGGCTTGATGCTGTGTAGTGTGCCGGTATTTTTCAAGGTACCTGGGACTGGTGGAATGAGTATGGGAGATCGCACAGAGAGTATGTATACCGTTATCACACACGCGATGTGGAAGATTTTGGAGTTTTGGCTTGCTAACGAGTGCGATGACAGATTTCGTAACAAATCGTCGCATGCTTCTTATGTCCAGCGACGCATTTGGTCGTGTCATGTTTTCATACAAGGAGATCACCGAACTCGCAGGCTACACCTCGCGTGTCTCTACTCTCCTGGACGTCATCGACGACATCCAGGCTGGTCATTTCGAAAAGAAGCTCGTTTCCTCTGCCGATACCGAAGAAAACGCTGCCGTTCTTCGAGGCCGTGGTACTGTAACCGAAGGCGAAGACATCGAGTTCATCGATGTACCCATCGTTTCTCCCAATGGCGACGTTCTCGTACGTGCACTATCCTTCCACGTAAGGCCCGGCGACCATCTCCTCATTGTCGGACCCAACGGCTGCGGAAAGAGCAGTCTTTTCCGCATCCTAGGCGGCCTGTGGCCCGTGTACGGTGGCAAGGTGCGCAAACCGCCATTCGAAGATATTTTCTACATTCCTCAGCGACCGTATCTCTCTCGTGGTACCCTCCGCCAGCAAATCATCTACCCAGATTCTCTCCACGACATGCATTCCAAGTCTATTACCGACAACCACCTCCTCGCCGTACTCGCCACGCTCAACCTCGAGTCACTGGTTGACCGCCCCGGCGGCTTCGACGCTGAAGCTCAGTGGGAAGATGTACTTTCCGGTGGCTTGCAGCAGCGTGTCGCCATGGCCAGGCTTTTCTACCACAAGCCGCGGTACGCAATCCTAGACGAGTGCACGAGCAGCGTGACGCTCGAGGTAGAGAGAATCATGTATGAAGAAGCCAAGAAACTAGGCATTACCCTCATGACTGTGTCTCACAGGCGCAGTTTGTGGAAGTACCATTGCCGTATCTTGCAGTTTGATGGCCAAGGAGGGTTTTACTTTGGAGGGTTGGATGCTGAGAGGAGGGCTGTGCTTGAGGAGTAAGTTTTTCCCCTTATTTCTTTTCGAGTGATTTGGGATTCGCCTGTTTATGAGATGAGTACTAACGTGTACGTAGTGAGAAGGAAGATATTGATTTGCAGCTCCGAGCTGTCCCGGATATCGAGCAGAGGATTAGGGAGCTGGAGGCCTCATGAAGAGGGAGTAGGGGACTTGCATTTTGGCGGTAGAAGTGAGGAAGCTTGTTGTACGATGATTTGGTAGTGTCTTAGTTATTGCAGATGCATATATGTGAATAGAACAGAATTTTTCTGTGCTCTTATTTATTCTTGTTTTCCTCACTGAGAGAGCTATCAGCCATGAATACCTTTCAGGTAGTGATGACGATGTCAATAAATTTCCGGATCTCTCTCTAAATTCGCTCAACCACACAAGAAGAAAAAGGCATCAGCAATGGCCCTAAAACTGGCCTACGAAAATCCTTTTATCATTCCCTTTTTTCCTTATATCGAAAGACTCAACCCTTCAACTCTCCAACCCAATCAATTTCCTTCTCATCCTGCCAAAACCCATCCGCCTTCCCCTGTATATCCCCCAACGCCAGCAACACCGGCGTCCGCGCCCCCTCATCCGGCGTCTTCGTCCCATTCCCTTTCGTCATTTCCGTATTCACATAACCCGGGCAACAAGCATTGACCAGCAAGCCCTCCCTCCCACTCTCCTTGACCTGTTTCGCTAGAATCTTCGTTGCGCCAATAAGTCCCGCCTTGCTAACCGCATATCCCGCAGTTGGGAACCCCCGTTCTTTTTCTTTGCCGGCTTCGACGGCGGCGACGAAATCTTGCATGATGGCGGTGATGTCGGCTTCGGATTTTGCAGCGAGAAAGCGGTTCCGGACGGGCTCGGAGTACTTGTTTAGTTTGCCGGACATGGAGGCAATGTTGATGAGGCGGCCGGTGGGTTTGAGGAGGGGCAGGAAGGCGTGGCTTGCTTCGAGGGTTTTGTAGTAGTTGCAGTTTAGTGTTTTTTTCACGAGGTCGGCGTCTAGAGATTGGGAGTTAACGAGTGTCGTTTTCATAGGCCGAGGAGAGGCGTGGACGTACTGTAGCCGTCGAGAGCGATACCGGCGTTGTTGATTACAAAGTCGATGCCATCGCTGTGGGTTTGCTTCAGGTGATCTGCAAGTATCTTGATACTGTCGCTGCTTGTGATGTCCAAGAGGTGGAATTTGATCTCTGAGAGTCCGCCATCGGCTTTGAGGGCTTTTGCTTGCTTGAGTTGCGCATCTTGCTCAAGATTCTTCACAGCTGCCTCTCCCCTGCCCTGGTCGCGTGCAGTCAAGTAAATCAAGAAAGGTCCGTTATTGAGCGGCGACTTGGGATACTGGAGTGCAAGTTGGCGCACAATGGCTAGGCCAATGCCCTGGTAAAGTCAGTACATGTGGTTCGAGGATTCGAGATAGAAAAAGAAATCAGGTACCTTGTTTGCACCGGTGACGACTCCGACCCTGCTGTAAGACATTTTTAGTGCTGTGATTCCGTCACTAGAGAGTTGAATAACGAGAGAGAAAAGAATGCCACGCCTATGTCAAAAGAGGCCTCCCCACTCCAAGCACTATATTAATCATCGCTGGGACCACCAACGCTGTTCGGAGTTAACAAGATGAATACGTCACTAATCATGATGTGGAGACTATGCCCCAATTGCCCCGCGCACTATCCCCTTCAGCGTTAACTTGAATGTCCCATAACCCAGAAGTTCAATATCTCCTACCAGCCTTGATTCTGAGGCCATAAAATCCAACGTTGCATATGTACAAATCAATCAATGCAGGTTGAACATCCGGACCAACCCCCTCCTTCGTTTTGCTTACCAGCACAACCAACACCATGAACAGACCGCAAACCCATCTAGCACAAACACGGCAGATGAATAGTCTGATAATTACTGCATGTCTTCCCACTAGGCGCATCGCTTCCCGTCTGCAGAAACAAATCGTAGTACCCAGCATCCGCGGAGTTGCAGACCAGGAAATTCAGTTCTAGAAAAGAGCACACCTCACGTTAGCAAAAACGACACTAACACCCAAAAGAAAGGAACCTTTGAAAAGCTTTGCCGTGTAGAGAGGGAGGAAGGGATTTTACTCACGTCGTCCATAGCTACTTCCTTGCATCGTAATAATCGTATCACCCTCAAGCCCCCACGCCGTCGTGTCGCCCTTTGCGCCCCAAACCAGTGGCTTATAACTCGTCGATGCAGTAGCGATGTTGAGGAACTGATTTGTTTTCTTGGATTGAATTGTTCCACCGATAGTAAATTCCTCGGCTGCAGATTCGGGTCCAAGAACGGGTTTTGATGCTGATATCGAACGTTAGTCAATTTCTGTTTCCAATGGATGTGAGGATATGCGTGTGTAGTAGATGGAGGGAAGTGTAGCGACAGAGCGAAGAAGGTACCCACAGTTCTTTGGGCTGGCTTGCAGATAAAGATGATAAATCGGATCGCGCACGCCGCGGATCTTGCCTACCGTCGCTGCAGCAGTAGCGACATTCTCAACAGGCGCAGCGGCAGCGCTTTGTGCGAGGAACAAAAGTGGTGCGAAAAACGTCAACATGGTGATGTGCGGTGTCGAGGGCTCAAACTACAGATAACCCATGATGGTAGAACCACGACTCTAATACTCGTTGTTCCTGGACCTGTAATCAATTTTGGCTTTGGTAGTCTCCCCGATTGCAATATCGCGGATAGATTGCGGTCGCGTCACGCGTGGGTGCATTGACTAGCAGATATTAAATACCCTTGTCGTGAAACTACCGCAAACACCGGGACAAGGAGCGGACGGCACGAAGAAACAAGACTAACAATTAAACTATGGTACTCTCATCCTTCATTCGTAGTCATAACTCCACGTTATATTCAAATATCGGGATAACAGGTACAGCCTAGATGGGACCGGATGTCGTGCAGATGGTAGAAGTATCCAGATGCGTCCTGGTGGAGAACACAAATGACAAGGACACTCTACCGTACAAGCCTGACCAGAAACCAGGATTTCCCTCACCCACTACCAAAAATACTAGACCCCAACCCCGATACGACTTTGTATAATTGAGAAGGAACAGTCTCAACCGGCCCTCGCTCTGGTGTCATGGCAGTCTCCATCGGCACCACCTCTTCGGGACTGTTCGTAACACCCTTTGGAATTCTAGCTTTCTTCGAAGGCTTCTCGACTGATTTCGATCCCGTACTACCAAATCGATGATACTTGTGTCGGTTCGGTCGCCCAAATACCTTCTGGGGAGTTTGCAGTAGAGCAAAGCTAGATAACCCCTCACCTTCATCCTCCTCGACTGGCAGGATCTGTGCATTTTGGATTATCTCCACGATACCAGCATCATCTTCCAGCTCTTTTGCTTCCTGATGATCCGCTCGTGTCATCTTCTTCGCGCGGTTGAAGATGGCATGCTCGATCGTATTCTCAAGCACCAGCGTCTCAACAAGCACCTCCTTCGTCTGCCCTATGCGATGTGCTCGCTTGATTGCTTGCGCTTCTATATTGGGTCTGTTGATCGGGTTCAAAATGAGTACGATACTCGCCGCATTCAGGTTCAACCCAAGAGCGCCGCAGGCGACATCGATCATTAGGACGCGAACGTCCGGATCTTCAGTGAATAGCCGCACATACTCAGACCGCAGTGTGTTGTTCAGAGTTCTAGCGTAGATCCGGTGATTGACGTACATGAGCTCAAGGCATTGTGCTATGTACCATGCTGCGTTATCGCCGTCATAGAAGATGATGATCTTCTCAGTGGCTTGATGTTGCATTACCTTGTCTAGCAAATAGCTGAGTTTAGCGGAAGTCGTGCCCACTATTTGAGTGTCATGTAGGGGCGAGCTCGTAGGTAGGTTTGCCGTTTCGTCCGCCAAAGTGAGCTTGCGCTTCTTGGAGCGAAGTGAAGATGTGGCAACTGCCACCCCTGCTGCAGTATCATGGGAACTGTTTTCTGGTTGTCTCTGGGAAGAAGACTGGCCGGCCGTTACGAGAGTCCGCCGAGTTGTTGGTGATTGATGGCCATCAATTAATGACAATGGCACCCCGGCTTTGTTCGAGGGTGAGTCGGCATTTGTCTTTTTGTCGCTATCTTGAGCTCTGCCTTCCATTTCTGCCATCGCTGAGACATTGGTTTTGGCTTCGCATCCCACAGCTTCAAGCCCGACAGCAGGGTCATGTGACAGTATGTTGCCATCAACATGGAGCTGTCCTTCGATCAGTTGTGTAATGCCGATCATTGTAGGTTCTGCTAAATCACCGAGTGCAAAGGTACTGCGTGATTCTCTGGGCCAATCTTTGACAGCCATTCCCACCTCGTGCGCGTTGCTTAGCGCTTTCCAACCCTCCGAAGTCGTCAACTTGGATACGACCTGACAGCTCTCGAGTAAGGCCCGCGAATCTTCAATAGAGCAATTTATGCCATCTTTGGCTAGGTACTTGCTGCTAGTTTCAATTGTGGCGATAACGTCGAGCAAACTAAATCCAGTCCATGTGAAGTTCGATTGACGCAAATTTCTTATCAGGGCATGGCGCTCCTTGACGCTGTTCTTATGGAAAAGGTAATCCACGTCAGTCCTTTCACTCGTGATCGCATTCGCGCGGAGTACTTGAACAAAGAGATTTGCCGTCATTTTGTCATACCAGCATGGTTTGAGAAACACAACGCGATGCCGCATGGGAGGCAGAATGATGTCTCTCTCAACATCTTCTGGCCGTGTCTTCACGACTAAGCCTTCCAGTGTCCGTGAAAAGCACGATGAAAATCCAGAGTAAGTCTTTCGATATTGGTGCTCATGGCGATAGATGTGTTCTTCCCAGTCAAGTTTGCCTTCAAAGCTATCACACCAGGGACGGGCCATGAGAAAATTTGAGGCCAGAACTCCTAAAGCTTTAGCAGCCTTGAGGTTATCAGGGTCGAGATTGAACGACTTCCGTTGCTCAATAGCAAGCTCGCGCTGCAATGCGGCGTCGCTTTCGACATCCATGGTAGCCATATCGACCTCTACGCCGACCAAGTTCTTTGCAGGTGCTGGATGTGAAAATCAGTAAGCGCAATCGGGTTTTGTTTCAGTCACTTACTGCCAGATACAACCCAGCGCCTCTCTGCTTCGATTTGTTTTGCGACTAGTACGGCGTTTGATAAAGAACTAGAGAACGAGTGACCCTCGTCGATGATGATCCTCAGCCAGTGAATCTTCTTCAATGGCGATTCATAGAATTTGTCGTAGTCGACACAGTTACAGTTAGAAATCCTACTGGCCCCGATGTATGGACATTTACAAGCTTGGGTTACTCCACGGACTGCTCGTCGCCCTTGATCGTCTTGTCCGTCCTGGATCTCTTGTTCAAATCGATTACGCGTAAAGAGAAGTACGTCAAACTTCATCAGCTCAGTGGGGACTGGCAACTCGCTTTGGAATTGCATGTTGTCGTCATCGTACAAATTGCTTTGTAGCTTGCTCCCGCGCTTTGTCACAGTGTCTAGAACTAGCACTTTAAGGCCACCTTGGAGCACGTGTTTTTTGATCTCTGACTGCCACTGGTGCAAAAGATTTCTCGGCACGACAACGATGGTACCGGATGATATTATCAGCTGACGGGGTGGAGGTATCCTGGTGTTTCTGTTTATCCTAGAAAGCTCAGCCGGGATTTCGTAAAATGGAATATTTCGGTCGAGAGCATTTCGATATTTCGTCATGTCTCCGGCGCCATTCGTTTCAGACTGCTCCAAAAAGCTCCGTGCAGGTACAGAATAGCGCCCAAGAATAGATGCCGCTATATCTGATAGTTTTCCTATGCGGTGGCGAACCGGAGGGGGTGGTCGGTAGGCTGCGGGTATCTTGGGTAGATGGTATTTACTAGCCAGAATTACGGCTAGACAGATGACTGTCTTTCCTAAGCCCATAGTTTCCGCCAAAATCCCTCCTCGAGTGGTTTCGTAATACCGAGGCTCGTGCAAAAAAGATCCGTCACGGCTCCCAAAGTAGAATTTCTTGCCATCGGGTGACGAACGTACTTCTAGCCTTGGATCAAGCTGTAATTGAGGTGCTGCCTCCTTCTGCAACATTGCGCTTGCCGAACGAGCTTGGTAGGCGTACAGTCTGGTTCGTAGCCCCGGGAGTGCTTGTTCGCCATACTCTTCCCATCCTGAGACATTTGCAGATTCCAATAGATCGTTTATAGCGGCTCTTGTATACCGATCCCGAATTTCTCCTGGAACCGGCGCGGGTGATGGTAACTTGTTGAACAGATAATATAGCGATGAAAGTTCAGCATCGGCCCAGGAATCGAAGTAGCGTATCTCCTTTTCGTCATGGTCACCGTACCAAGCCTTTGTCGATATGTCAATGGATTTGAGGAGATGCCGTAAGGCGGCCTTCAATTTCTTGCTGTTGCGATCAATGGAACGGCGACCCCAATCTTCTGGCATCAGATATACCCGTACTGAACTCTGAAAATGAGCAGTGCCAGGCGTAAAATTGTGAAGAAAGAGCCGTATCCAGTGTGCCTCGAGGAGCCTGGAAGCTTCGTTGCCAATGATTGCTTTCATCTCATCTGGAAGCTCATGATATAGCAACTCCATCCACTCAGTATCCGCTTGGGATTTATGAGACGGAAAAAGAGATTCTTGAAAGTGAAGGCAGCCAAGAGCGATATAGCAATCAACATCCTGCTGCTTTGTAGCCAGACTTTGAATGAGGCCATCTTTTGATGAGGCTGGGGTGATTGACATTTGCTCAGCCACAGTCGATAGTGGAGTTTTGGGCCGTGATATGGCATATGCGGGATAATCCATGGTATTTACTTGTTCGCTACTTGCGGTGCTTGATGCTGCTCGTGGCGATTCGTTAGTAGGTGGAGTACAAGTCCCGTCCCAGGAGACAAGCCTGGGAACCACGACCGATTCACTCATTTCGAATATTGATTATTAGTCAACCCAGAGGACGGAAAGCATTGAGCCTCAAAATGAGAAGATGAATTTCAGAACAGATTTTGTTGGTCGATATGACTAGTGAGAGAGTCAAGGCAACTGCGAGATGCACGGTGTGGACGTTTCGCGCTAACGCTTTTGGTTAGTGTGATTAGCTGAGCGTCTACAAGGTCTGATTCTATGAAGAAAATCTACAAACGGTAGCTTGATAAAATACTTTTCGTGGCTCTGCACAATGCAGAGTACAAGCCCAAAACGCCGATACGCCATGCTAGTTCAAACAATCTACCGCATCTCCTGCTGGCCTGTGGTAGGCTTCACATTGTCGCCTTCAACCCACACCTTTTCCATTGCCTTTTCTAGAATCTGCATGCCTTCCTCGATCTGTGCTTCAGTAATCACAAGCGGGGGGACAAACCTCAGTGTATTTGTACCGCAAGTGATGATTAGAAGACCTCGTTCGCGGGCAGCTGTGACGATGGGCGTAGGGTCTGTGTCCAGTTGGAGACCGAGGATTAGTCCTTTACCCCTAACTTCCTTGATCTGACTCGGGAAGCGGGTTCGTAGAGCATCAAAGTGCTTACGGAATGCTTGCTCTTTGGCGGGTATCGAGTCGAGAATCTCTGGAGAAGAAAGACGTGATAGGATATATGAAGCGACGCGCGACCCGAGAGGGTTGCCTCCGAATGTCGTGCCGTGATCACCAGTCTTGATATGGTCACACACATAGTCATTGACAATGGTGGCACCAATTGGGAAACCGTTGCCCAATGCCTTGGCGGTGGTAACAATATCAGGGTGGCATTCCTTGGGGTAGCCGCCGTGAGCCCAGAAGGTGCCTGTTCGTCCGAGGCCGCACTGGATCTCGTCGAATATAAGGACGGCACCGACTTCTGTGCAACGCTTTCGTAGTGCAACAAGGAACTCAGGCGTCGCTACGTTTACTCCTCCTTCTCCCTGGATGGGTTCAACAATGACGCCACATGTCGCGTCGGTGACCAACTCATTGACAGCATCGACATCGTTAAACTTTCCGTACCTGAAGCCGGGAATCATAGGCGAGAATGGAGTTTGATATTTCGGATTGGGTGTTGCGCTCAAACTTCCCATGGTACGGCCATGGAACGAGTTATGGAACGAAATAAACTCATGCTTGTCTTTGTTTGGAGAAATAGATTTGCCCACTTTGCGCGCGAACTTAATGGCAGCCTCGTTGGCCTCAGAGCCACTGTTGCATATGAATGTGCGGGTTGCGCTAGCAAATCCTCCGGTTGCATGGGTGAGCTGGATAAGCTGTTTCGAGAGAAGACCTGTGTGTGGGTTGTGATAAAGATTCGAAGTATGAATCAGTTGTTTAGCCTACATCAATGTCAGTTGATTTCAAGCATTCGTTAGGGTCGCATGTCTTACCTGCTCTGCAATGACTTGCGCTACGCCAGCATCGCAGTGTCCCAAAGCATTGACAGCGATACCAGAGGTAAAGTCAAGATACCTCCTGTTCTCAATGTCCCACATGTAGCATCCTTCTCCCTTTTCGAACATTGGTGGCGGGCGAACATAAGTTGGGACCATGTACGGCAGTTGCTGGTTGACTAGGCCTGCGGTCTTCGAAGTAGCAGGCGGATCGGGTGTTGGCAACGATGCATCGCGCTAGAAAGTGTAAGTCACAGAAATATCATAATCCGAGTTGATGGTAGGCTTACAGCTATTGAGTCTAAGACATCTTGTGGCAGACTTGAACCTTTCAGCCCAGCCGTTGTTGAAGCAAATCGCGCAGACGTGCCATTGATGCGCGGC
The DNA here is from genome assembly GCF_000527765.1 of Bipolaris victoriae FI3. Taxonomy (NCBI): domain Eukaryota; kingdom Fungi; phylum Ascomycota; class Dothideomycetes; order Pleosporales; family Pleosporaceae; genus Bipolaris; species Bipolaris victoriae. Next base: position 23,274 of record NW_014575287.1, read on the forward strand.
GCACGCAATACAGAACAAACCCTCCTGGAAGCAATTCGTGCAGCCATTGCGAACAACAGACACTATGAGAAACAAGAAGGAGAAAGCTAGCGTGAAACAATTAGCATTGGTGTGCTTGTTGAGGCATGACTGTTCAGGCGTGACGCAACGCCCAAAATTTTGGGCTGCACATGGAATGCGGGCCGAGGTCGGACTTATCAGCTTACAGGGAATTCATAACACACGGGATATAGGTATAATTTCTAAGAATTCTTGCATCGAAGTATCACCAACGCGAACGACTGTTCGCGCAAGTCTCGTTGGTGTAGTTGGTTATCACGTGGGTCTCATATCCTCCATGCTATGACTACTCTAAGAGTAGAAATCCCAAGGCCGCCAGTTCGAGTCTGGCACGGGACAACTTCGTTTCTTTTTGCTGTTGTGATGTTGGTGATGGCACACATTCATGCATACATACATACGACTTTCTTTTTTGGACCGTGTCTTGGACGTGTCCGTGTCTTTCATACCGTGGGACACTTGTACGTTGTTCTCCATGATAATCTGAAGTGCAATACATGAAACGTGATATTTAAGTCTCTATTATTTTCTACAACATACAATATCTCTCCTAGTCGCGTCGTGGAGCCTCGACAAAACGATTCATATGTTGTCGTGAATGTTTTGCGATTGTCAGGGGTTCAAGCCGGCGATGACGTGGCCCATTGATGTCATCAACTAGCCAATATCTAATTTCTAATCTCATGATGTGCACTTACGCCTCAAAAGAACCATTGTGTACTTCTTCGTATCGACACTCTGTATCTTTCATTCCAGATATTATCAACGAGCATGCCTCCAGCTAAGAAACAGAAGAACTTGCGCCAGTCTGGCGTCTCCACGCAAGGTTCCCACAGCGACAGCGACAGCTCCGACTCTGCCTTTGAATCTGTGCGCCCGCGCAAAAACAATAAGCGCAAGAGCACGGAAACTGCGAGTGGTGAGAGCCACCACTCGAGCAAGCGTGTAGAACTTGAGAAATTAGCACCATATGACTATGTCTGTATTCCTCGCCCCCTCTTCGATGTCGAGGGCGAGAACTGGCTCACATGGTCAACCAATCCGTCAGCCCATGTCGACGAGGAAGATGTTTATGAGAAGCTGTACGAACCCAAATGGGAGCAGGAAAAGAACGACGGTGTCTACATGTCCCCACCCGAGAAGCATCCAGGACGCAAGTGGGTTATGATGTGGAGTGCATGGCTCAAAAGAAACTTCTTGATCCGAAAAGCCGAGTACTGTGACCCTCACAACTTTCACATGCACATTTACACCGATTGGACAAGTTGGGGTATAATTGAAATTGCGGAGAACATGGTATGTGATGTCACGTTGAACACGCGTATCAGTCGCACGCTAATCAATCTAAAGATGATCGAGTTCAACAAGGCCTATCAATCAAAAGAGCCCACACGCCTCGAAGAGATGTGGGCCATCATGAGTGCTGTGGGTTTATGGCTCAATGAAGCGGATTGCGTCAGCCAACTCGTCGAGGGCGAAGGTGAAGATGTAATAATGTTCGTTGGCCTTCTTGGCTGTGCTTTACTCACGACTCTTGCGGCCGTAGAGAAGGCGGGCGAACTCAAGCCCGACTCACGTTTTATGGACCTGGCACTCGTCATCGCCTATTACCTGGAGGTATCGTACGATCTTCCTGCCTACGGTGTTGAGGGTGACTGTGTAGCCTGGCGCAAGCATGCCGTAAGCTACTTTGAGAAGGGCAATCTGGATCCAGCCAAGGGCCTGTCAACGACAAAGTTACGGATTGAGAAGCTGAAGAAGGTGAACAATTACAACGAAGAACCTGATGCGCCAAATTCTGTAGACAATCTCCCTGGCGAGTATGATGACAATCTTGTATTGAAATTACTCCGGGAAGAAGACAATGGAAAGGAAAATGAGCATCCAGAAGCAATGGACAAGACAGTTGGATCGTCGAACCCGAAGAGCAGTAAAGGCAAAAATACAAAGAAAGAGGATGACGTCTGGAGTTGGGCCAAGGTCTTCAAGGCATACAAGAAAAAAAGAGATCCAATAATGGGTGGAGAACAGTACGATATCACTAAGCTGACTCGAGCTGAACGAGCGAGGTGGGCGTTTGATCACAAAGATCCCCTCGCAGATATACCGACCAAGGATTTGAAAAACAACCTTGTAGATTTTGAGTGAGAGCCATTTACCGGATGTTTTGGTGGGAATGGATAGGAACGGCGTTGGCTCAATTCTTTGTTTGATTTGGATTTCCACATGTTGTATTATACCCTCAATTCTTTCGTAGCAAAATTCGTATTGTATATTATATTTCCAACTCCCGACTCTACTGCACACATCCTCGAGTATCCACCGGCCAGATTTCTTCAATAACTCCCTTTCGGTGCGCATAATACACATCATGCAGATTGACCGTGGGATCAATATGGCTCGGAATCATCTCCACCCTATCCCCTATCCTCAATTCGCTCGCCTTTCCCTCTTCCCACTTGAGACTCCCATGCTCATCACCCAACACCCCATACTCATACCCCTGCGTCTTACACTCCGCCAGCCCGGAATCCGTCGTCAAACTCTTCAGCCCGGCATCAATCGTAATAACATTGGGCCCCTGCTTGCTCAGCACCGTGGACAAAATGGTCAAACTCTGCTTGAAATGATGCCCGCCGACCGCATTCCTGTAATCCGTATCCATGAAAAGAAACGACCCAGGCTGCACCTCCGTGATCCCAGGCACCCTCGCACAAAACTCCGCCGTCCCCGTCCCGCCCGTAGTAACAACATCAATCTTATGCCCTTCCTTCCTGAACGCCTCCGCCGTCTCAACCAGCACCTTCATACTTTCCAAACACAGCTCTTTCCTCTCCTCCAACCCATGCACATGCTGCAAATGGCCCTCATAACCCTGCACCCCAATCAACTCGAGATGCCTCGTCTGCGCCACAAACGCCGCAAGTTCCTTCGCTGGCACCCCCGGCTGCACGCCCGTCCGATGAAGTCCAACATCCAAATCCACCAGCGTCTTGACTTCCTTCCCTTTAAACCCGCGTTCCGCAAGCGCATCATCGATAGCAGCAGCGCCTTGCACACTGTCCACCACAATCCTTACTTCAGGATACTTTTCCAGTAGTTCGACTAGCCGTGCGACTTTTGCAGCCCCGACGACTTCGCACGTGATAAGCAGGTCGGAGAAGCCCTTTGAGCACATTACTTCGGCTTCGGAGAGTTTGGCCACGCAGCCGCCTTTTGCGCCGGCGGCGACCATTTTTTGGGCTACAATGCTGGATTTGCTGGTTTTCAGGTGCGGGCGGATGGAGACGCCGGTGGGGAGGAGTTGCGACATTAGGGTTTGGAGGTTGGATTCCATGATGTCGAGGTCGACGATCATGGAGGGGGTGTCTAGTGAGGCGATGGGGTCGCCGATTTTGGGGGCGTAGGGCATTGCTGCTGTTGGTGTGGTGATTAGGTATATGTTGGTCCGGTTTGTCGTCAGGCTTTGGCAATGTGTGGTGTAAATGAGGGGAAGTAATTCTATGACAATCGATTGTTTATCCAGTTTTTTTTTGCAAAAGGTCAATGACTTGGAGGATATATGAATTTTGATAGTATCTCGGAATACTTCGGTATTGAAAACTGTATTCAAAGAGTCAGAGCGAGTATCGGACTTGGAGGTGGTGCTGACGATAAGGCATCTCCGAGGTGGAGAGGTTGCTGTTGTTGTAGCCCAAACGGGTAAGCCGGGCGTCAAAGCCACCTTCCGAACGCGATAGTAGAATTGTAGATCTTTGGGGTTCTGCTGCTGACTCGCTGTGTTCCTGAAAATCTCATTAGGTTACACTTGGATGGTTGCATGTAAATGTAACTGTCTGGAAATGGGTCTACGAGTTGAAGGCTGGTGCATAGTATGTTATGAGTACATTGCATGCAGCACGCTGCAAAGAACAAATCGAGTAGACATTAGAGGGGTATCAAACTCGGTTTTCTCCAGAAAGACGCCAGATTGAGTTGTACGAGGAGAGATGAAGATCCGTATTACCAGTTTGTATCATGAGCACGTATTAGTCGGTGAATCTATTGCCTAGATGCAGTAATGCCAAAATACAGTAAGCGCAAGTAAGCTACTGATTCCTAATTCGCGACGAAAAAAGCGAGTCAATAGTTTCTTCTAGTTGACTAGTCCACGACTTAAACCTTGCAACCCTTGTGTCCATTCTGCTGCCACATTTTTACGCTCTTGACCTTCATCTGCCCACCATCCTTCCACGTAGGCAGCCACTGGTTTCTCGCCTCCCAGAAATCGAGCTTAGCACGAGCACTCTTGTCAATCCATGGCTTACCGCACTTGCCATCTTCGAACCAGCCGTTTGTTGATCCGACACCCAGGTTGATGACAAGGTAGAAGTCCTGGTCAAAGGGCGACGTGTTGCTATTGGTGTGGGCCCACGGGTTGTCAAGACGGGTGCCGTTAGCATCGGCCAGAGGAAAGCCACCGTACTTCCAGAATGGCTCGTCGAAATGTGTGTACATGACTTGGAGAAGGCGTGTGTTGATATACGTAAAGATGTACTTCTCAGACCACTGGATTTTGGGTTAGCGTCACTGTGTTGGAATTCAAGTGAATGATGAAACGAACCTCGACACCAAAGGTGTTGTATCCAGCTGCATACGTGGTGTGTAGTGCCTTTCGCTTGACATTGTTACGCCACCAGCCGTTGTGGTTGGAGTCGGGACCGAATTGCAGCGTACTGGAGACGATGTTGTTTCCACCCTGAGCATAGCCAGGTGCATTACCACGCGACTCCATAATATCAATCTCACCAGAGCGGGGCCAGGGACCATAGACACTGTCCTTGGGCAACATAGAGATGGATGGCCACAGCCAGTCTCCAGCGGGTAGCTTGGCAACGACCTCGACGCGTCCATACTTGATCGAAGCACCGAGCTTGGTGTTGATGCGACCGGACTTGACAGGGCTGACAATAGTACCATTTGTTGTGTTGGTAGATGCAAAGCAGTCCGTCCAGACTGGGCCAGTACAGCCGTGACCACGGAGATCAATGATGTGGTCCTGCATAATGAATTCCTCATTCTGGACAGTAGGCTTTATGACGAGCTCGCCATTGTCGATGAAGACGTTCTCATGTGTGTCGGTAGTCATCTCGAATTGCCCGTTACTGCATATCAAAGTCAGTCTCGAGCTGCTTCACATCCGAGTGCTGTCACCTACCCAAAACCGCCAAGCTCGACCTCCTTTGTCCAGAGACTTTCATTCCAAGAAGTGAAGTTGTCGTTGAGAATCTCGCAGTAGCCGTGCTGCGCAACGGACCTCAATCCATCCCAAATGAGTATTCCTGTTACGGCCAAGCCAAGAGCCAGACCAAGGAGGGGAAAGATTGTAACCCATATCTGCCGGGGGTGTTTCTTGTCGAGCCACGGCTGCTGAACATCTTCAGGCTTAACGCGCCGTGATCGAAAGAACTCATCCCTGTATGGGTTCTGGTAGCCGGACACGGCTGGCGAAGGGGTAGTCTCCATTGTGTACAGTGAAAAACAAAAATGTAAAGAATGGAGAGCGAGTGTGTAGGAGATGCCATAGGTATGTAGGACATATCCTTTTTATGGACATGTTCGTTTTACAATTACCAGTAGATGACGACTTGGGCGAAGCCGGAGTGCTGGAAGTTAACCTTTGAATCTCTCATTTGCTGAGTTGGTTGCTGTGGATCTATCCGAGCTGTCTTTCCAGTCTGTTCTAGCAATAAAAAGGCTGCCAGTCGGTTTAATGATATTTAGTAATTTAGTTTGCGTTGGTAAAGACTCTCACCACTACTGCATCGTCACGCTGCGGTCATGCGCTCAACATGTGCCGGTCGCTTTGTTCTCACTGGCTATTTTAGATGTTCTGTTGGTATTTATCAGCCCGCGGTCTAACGCCGATAGATCCACTGGGATTGCACCATGAAGCTGGGTGGGCCAACATGACAGATATCATCCTTGTCAGCCCACTAGGTGTACCAGATTACTTTCCTAAAGTCCGTCAGTGGCTGCAGAGGTTAGTAAGACAGCTGCATAAAATTTGGTAATGGCTCTGAGATGCAAATTTAGTATCGCTACCGGAGACGTAACGAAGATTACCTCAAAAGAAATCTTTCACTGGGATATGGTTCAATAGGAAGATATGGAAATATTCAAACAGTTGATTGAGCACTGACACATACCGAGCCTCTTCGTAAGGTCGTGATTTCATCTTAGAGAAGCATATCCATCCGAAAGTATGGAGGAAGCTCTCGTAGCCGGAACTATGCGTTCGCAGCCAAACTAAGGTAGATACCCCACACAACACCCACTGAGGCTCCAAAAACAACCCTCTTATCGACAGGGATCCACAGGAAGCTAATAAGACTTATCGCTGGCCAGAACTTGTATCCATCTTTCATCATGGACCACGTCTTGTTGATGCAATCGCTAGTAACCACATCCAAAACGTTTACGCCCGGTTTACCCTGCGCATTGACGTATGCCATATAACTCACGAACATGAGCGTATTGACAACTGCGCCAATCGTTTGATCAAGGATGAACTTGATCAAAACATTTCTTCTGCTCATGGTTGTCTTCGCAGGCTCGGATTTGGACGCGGATTTCTCGGATGAGGTGGAAGCCGGTGCTGACGGGACATTTGTAGGAAATTGGTCTTCTAGGAAGCCCTGCCAAATGATATTGGGCGGCGTGCTGAGGACGCTGAAGACGACGAACTTGAGTACGGATTGGTAATTGAGAGCGAAGGGCGTCTAGGACAAATGTTAATTGCCTGGCTTTCACATGAATTGTTCCACAACAGTACGTACATCATCTTTGTAGGATGATATGGCTTGCGCGAGTACGTTGGACGTTACGCTGAGTGCTGCACCTTGCAGCGTCTGCGATATCATCGACATCTTATCGTGGAGTATGTATTCTGTTATCGTTGGAGAGGTTTTCGTTTACGTGGCTAGGAATTTGAGTTTGCGAACTCGGTAAACGAAAAAGGATATGATCTAAGTACCGCAGTGATTCCGAATGCAAGGAAAGAAACAGATTGGGGTATCGCAAGTATATCAATGTGGCCAGTAGTACAATTTCCACCGAGGCTGGAATTGTTGCAGCGATGTTTCGACCGGGCGCGTCTCGCGTAGCATGACTAGCGTCCTGACGTCAATCAAGGCCGCAGCTCCAACGCCCGCCATTTGCGCACTGTCGGTCCGGCTGAGCCAGATTGGTTCCCTTGTGCCTGAGAGTATTCTACATCTGATATTCACACTGTTCAGCAATGCACCCCAGAGTTGACCAAAATGCGGGGTCGATATTGCGCCAAGTCAGTATGAGCTGACTGCAACGATCCTGGTATCGGCAGATGTCTCGAGATGTTTGTTGTCTTCTCAGACTGAGTGTGTTGGTTCAATATTGTATTCATCCCACCAACGCTAGATAGAGCGCTTCTATGGATCCTGTCGTCTTGTTACTACTACAGTTTGTCTTCTCCTTTGTGGCACTGAATGGCCAACTCTTCTCCCGGCCAGCGTTCTTCATAATTTTCGCACCCTTCGGCGCCTCAATGCAGTATTGCTTGCTGGCTACTCCTACTTTATTCGTTCTAGTATCCAGGAAGGCTGACTTTAATCGAATGTCTTGGCTCTTCATTTGACAGCATTGATCCCGGTCTCAATCCCATGTTGGACTGCCACCTTCCTAGCCAAGCAGAGACGTTTGTGTGCATGTGATGTCCGGATCCGAGGTAAGGAACTCGTAATCCGTGATGAAGTCATGTGTGTTACGAAGCCACAGACTTATGCCGTGCCGGAAATATGTGCCAGACAACAGCTAGAACTGTAAGTTCTAGGCTGTCTTGGCCCAGTTTGTTGTAGTTGATATCAGCTGTTGTATCAACTGCGTCGATTCCGCGAAGAAGAAACCCTCCATATTCAAGGCATCAATTCTTCGCGGTAGAAGTCTGCCATGCCTTCCCTACTAACCTTTCGAAGTTGTGCGCCCGCGCGGCCCAACTCCCCGCCAGCCTTTATGGCTTCTTCCAATCCTGCAACGATAGCAGCCTCGGCGCGTTCGTGGAATACCCTTTGCCGGTCCTCGCGGTCTTCATACATTTCTGCTTCTTCGTCTCTTGCGGCACCAAATAGATTGAGGTGTGCATAGGCATTGGACCGTTCTGATAACATGTGGTGCTGGGTGTGCCAAAGTGGAAAATCGGTTGCGTTGATGTCAATAGTAGTTGCTGATTGCGTGTGTGAGAGTCCAGTGCGGAGAAATGAAGTCAACACGCTCATCTGCCTCACTTGCATTTTCGAATCAGCTTTCCCATATGACCTCCCTGTTGACCATTTGCTTGCTGCTTCACTCTGCCAACCGAGTAGGCTGAGGAAGCATTTCAACATTTTTACCCAACCACCGGCGCAACTGACTACTTCATCACCTGCGACTTGAAGCAACCATTCAAGCATATCGAGACCAAACAGACGGATTTCGGTTGCTAGATGCGTCATAGCAGCTCTTGTGTGAAGGAGCAGCTGATCTGCATGACCGGCAATATCCGTCGGTGGTAAACTCTGCAAAAGTTTGAGTAACTGCTGGCGAACGCTCTTTGTGCCATCGAGAATAAGGCGCTGAGCCGTAGGGATGATGACAGATGACGGTTGGGGTAATGGAGCTGTGGGCGGATTGCTAATGATTGCTGAGGTTAAAAACGCCAGCGATTCTTTACGCTGCGAGTCAGCCTTGTGATTGAGTAGACCTAGGTGATGGGCACATTGCGCCTCTAGAGTTGGAGCACTAGTAGAAAGAGCTTGTTGTTTCAACGCAATTGCTAATAAGTGTTAGTGGTTTTCGCAATCCCGGCTATCGCGCATCTTACACTTTGCGCGGAAACTGGTGTCTGTCGCATTTGCCGCCTTTGGTTTTGCTTTTCCAACCTTTAATTTTGGTTTCTAAAGTTTTGTTAGCTACAATCACAAGAGTACCAGATTGATCGTCCATTACCTGGAAATCCTTCTTTTTGCTCTCCTTCTTCTTTTTCGAGCTCGCTGTCATGATGCCGTTCGCGTCGCGTCTTCTAAATTAGTTGGGTATATATTTGCTAGCAGGCGACTACGAAACAGAAGGTTCGAAAATTGGAAGCAATCTCAAATCGATTACAGCGATGATGTTGAAGCGCGCGCGCTCGAGTGTAAGTAGCAGGAAAATTAAAGACCCATGGATGCCGCTAGTGCGAAAGAGGCCTAAAAAGGACATGGCTTGGCAGGGTCCAGCTGCGGTCTTGTCTGCCGATGTCATTGGCAATAACCTGAACGCGACCACATCTCTTACCCCGCCTCTTTGCCCTGTTTCACTGAACATGGCCCAAAACGCGGTATGTAGTATATGTTTTCTTTTGGATTGTTGGTTGACTAACTAATGACCCAGCCAGACGAGACACTCGCATTGCTCACCCGCTTGAGCCAGAAGCCTGGTGTGCAGAGCACTCTCATATTGTCGCGCGAGAATGGCAACATAATACGCACCTCTGGCCTCATCTCGAAAAGCTCGTCTGCAAACCCAAACAGCACCCTTCCAGCTTCTGGAGAATCCACGTCGGAGAGCTACGCGAACGGCAGAAAGGAGAGCGGGATTCATAGCGCGGAAGATGTCGCGAGCTCGGTGTGGTCGTTCTTGGCCGCAGCAGGAAGTCTCGTCGATGAGCTAGACAAGGAAGACGAAGTGAAGCTTTTGCGGTTGCGAACCAAGAAGAATGAATTGGTCATTGTACCGGGTATGAATATCGCACAGGCTACCATGTGCCATGTACTAATCTACAACCAGATCCCAAATTCATTCTCGTCGTTATCCATGATACCCCTCCTGCCTAGGGCCTTTGACAGACTCACTGCAAACTGGAATTGTTTTTTACACAAGCAACAAGATACCCCACTAGGTTGGATAGCGCAATAGACTGGTTTACCAATGAGCTTCGCTAATTTCGACTTGATTAACATCAACACCGTCCTTGAACCATCGATCTGGAAATGCCATTAGGGGACTGTATCGGTCAAAAATAAGCACCAGAGGACTTACCAGCTTCTTGAATATCGATGTCATTGCCGCTCATCTGCCGCTTCCGCATCTTTCCGTCCTCGGCAAAGGTCCAGTCTTCCAGACCATAGCACCGCTTCCATTTCATGCCATCATGGGAATCCTGGAACTCGTACCAGAACTGCACTGCAATCTTGTTGTCGGTAAATGCGAAAAGCTCCTTGCGCAGGCGATAGCTTTTCTCCTTCTCCCACTTCTTAGTCAAGAGGTCCTCAATAGCTGCAGTGCCTACGAGGAACGATGATCGGTTGCGCCAGACACAGTCGGGAGTGTAGGCCTGGGCGATTACCTGGGGGTTTCTAGAACAATCAGGTGGCGCAGAAGCGTAAACATGTGCCAACGTACTGGGTATTCCACAGGTCCTGGGCCTTCTTGACCTTGGCATGGGCGGTTTCTTTGGTGAATGGTGGTGCAAGAGACATGGCTCGATCAGATTGAATTACTCCAGATGATTTGTGAAGATTTCAGAGTTCGCTCTGGCTGAACTATATACTATCTAACTTGCCGTGGTGTCGAGACATACTCTCACTCTAACGTGCCGAGCTCTTGTTTGGTATCGGCACATCGGCATTGTTGGATGCCTAGTGTGTAAAACAATGCCGCTTTGATCATTCTCAAATGATTATGTGATGGTCCCTCAGCACTCTACGTACTACTAGCATCCATAGTCATGTTTGAACACAAGGCCTAAAGCATTGTCGTTGTTGTCGTTGCCTGCCGCGACCTCTGCCACGCGCTGCTGCCGATCGCGGTGGACCCCACGCCCCACTTCGATATCGATAGCAAAGGGAAGCTTCTCGAACCAAGCAACCCATCTCAGACGCTCGAGTAGCGCATACGTAGGAAAGGACAAAGATGCCGAGGCTTTGCATCAAATGACAAAGCTCCAGCATACTAGGCGCGCAGCACTCCGAGGGTCTAGGACGTTCCAATTGACAAAGCTAGCCGCCCAGAGCCGCCGTTCTATAGTAGCTTTACCAAAGCATCAAGGTAGCAGTAGCATCATCTCTGTATTAGTCCCCACCATTCCATCACCAGCTCTTCAGCTTGCTCACTCAGGTACCCGCATCACGCCCTCTCATAGGCCGAGAAGATTTGTCAAAAGCAACGCAGCGCGAAAAACCCCCGGTCGCATAACCCCAAAACGAGGCAGTTTGTAATTTGTACGCGGACGTACATATATGTAACTTGTTCAGGGTACCCGGCGGCCCCTTGGCGGCAAAGATGACGCCAGAGCTGTCGCACTTTCCGCCAGCAAAGAGCCGTATCCGCTGTGTGGTTGTCTTTTTGCCCCACTATTCCCATCTCGAGAGGGCTATACGCAAGAAGCTTCGAGGTAAGGGGTTTTCGGCCGGCCAAAGCAAGCAAAAGCGGGTGAAGCGGGCAAGGTTTGCCCCTCCTTTGCTTGGGTCCCGCACCCTTCCTGGCCAGCTAGTACTTAAGTTAGATAAAGCTCCTTGGGTTTCTTGCTCGGAGTTTTCTTTTACTTGTAATTGATTGAATCGATATATACAAAGCTTTCTTCACACTTTGGACTACCTTTCTCTCACACCTTTTACACTTTCACGTTTCACATACAACAATTGCAAAGATGGCTCCTCTCAAGGTTGGCGACAAGCTCCCCGAGGGCGTCAAGTTCGAGTATGTGCTTCCCTTCGTCTAGTACTCTCAAATGGGCACTCGGTGCTTGCTTGCTTCACAAGATAGATACTGATCTTCTCTACAGATGGGCCCCCATCACCGACAGCGACCCCACTGCATGCGGTCGTCCTCAAGAATACGACGCAAGCAAGGAGTGGGCTGACAAGAAAGTCGTCGTCTTCTCCGTTCCCGGTGCCTTCACTCCCGGCTGCCAGGCGTATCACCTACCACCCTACATTGCCAAGGCCAAGGAGTTCAAGGACAAGGGCGTCGACATCATCGCGACGATTGCGTCCAACGATGCGTGGGTCATGAATGCGTGGGGCAAGGTCAACGGCGTCAAGGGCGACGAGGTCCTGTTTTTGAGTGACACCAAGACCTTTTTCAGCAAGAACTACGGTTGGGATGCTGGCATGGGTGACCGCAACGGTCGCTGGGCTATGGTTTTCGACCATGGCAAGGTCATCTATGCTGAGAACGAGAAGAGCCCTGGTGAGGTTTCGGTAAGTTGCTCTGCATCCGGATTGATTCGGATTATGCAAGTCTAACAATGTGCAGGTCTCTGGTGCTGATGCCGTCCTTGCCAAGTTGTAAGCATTGACAGTGAGTAGCAAGCGTCTCGAGAAGTCGCTGCAAAATTACGATACACCTAGTCAACGTCGTAGAGACGAATGAATGAAATGAAGAACAAATCACCATGTCAATTCCAATGCGTATGTGATGCCCGGCTCGGACCGCGGAGCCTATTAGACCATATTGTGTAGACATATTCGAAACGTCGCTGTGCACGTCATGTGCGGCAAGGTGATTCAAGTTCGTGTTTGTATTCATTGCTGGTCGAATGCTCAGCTTGGATCCCAACTTTTCCATGCCCACGCTTGCTTGCAAGCCAACGAATTGGGCCCTCGACCATAGTCCGTCTCGCATGGCTGCTTCTGTTCCAATATCCGTAATGACGTGATATATACAAACGCCATCCTGGCACGCTCAATCAAACTAGTTGTGTTGTTAGCCAAGAGTTCGTGATCGACAGCGGGGCAAGACGTACAGGAGTAAGGAAAGATTCGGCAACGAAACGTGCTCGTGCGTTCAACTGGGCAATGTTAGCTCATGCCACCCATAGATTGTCAGCGGTGCCTTACGAAGAGCTTCATTTCAGAAATCTCCTTGTCGACCTCCTCCATGAACTGGATAATAAAGTCAACCAGCTTGTGCTTCAGCATCTCCTCAGTGTGAGCGTTGGTGATCAGGAACGAGATGTCGTAGCCCTTGACTGGCTTCCTCCGCAAAATGTAAAACGACTCGGCTCTTTGGGTCAAGAACCGTGTGAACTTGTGGACCAGAATGTGCTCAATTTCATCTGCCTGCTTGATCTTGATGCTTATTCGCACACTGTTGATACTGGGCTCAATGTATACGCGCTCATTCTCGTTTCTCGATACGGTGAGGGGGTTTAGGATGACCTCGGGGGAGCTTGCAGCCTCAATCTCAGGAACATTGTGACGCTCCGAGGCTTGCGAGGCAAAGTTGGAGAGGGAGAGGGCGGCCGTGAGGGACGAGCGCACGCACTGGAGGTATGGGCGGAGGGATTGGGACTGGCGGACGTTAGCAATGCCCAAGTAGTCGGGCAGCAGAGGAACTCATAAAGACATACCATTGTGAGGCGAGCTCGGCACCAGCTCTGTGTTCAGATGTCAGGACTGCAGTCAAGGGAAGAAGGCGGGCTATGACATGCCAGCACTGGGGAGTTGGCGCTGCCTGCAGGTGGTTGTTAGTGGGGCTGGAGCTCCGGGCGGCGGCTGAGCTTGGCGCGGCACCTCTTCCTCATGATTCGGCCGTCGACCATTACATGTCGCCCCACGATTGCATTATAAGTCTTTCTTTCGCCTCCGCCCCCAAGACCCCATACACATTCTTTGCACAGTAGTCGAGTAGACATCATGGCGTCTATACCAGGTATGTGGTGATATACCGTCACTTTTGGATCGTTTGCGTACTGACTTGAATGTTTGTAGTAATCGTAAAACATCAGGGCAAGAAGCACGAGGTCGAAGTGGATACCACATCCAACGGCGAAACATTCAAGTACCAGCTATTCTCTATCACCGGAGTTGAGCCAGAGCGCCAGAAAGTCATTGTCAAGGGTGGACAGCTCAAAGATGACACCGATATGTCCAAACTGGGCCTCAAGCCCGGCCAGACTCTGATGATGATGGGAACGCCTTCGGGCACCGGAGTCGTCATTGAGAAGCCCAAGGTCCCCACCAAGTTCTTGGAGGACATGGACGAGGCAGAAGCCGCGCAGCTCGAAGGCGCCACACCTGCCGGTCTTCAAAACTTGGGCAACACTTGTTATATGAACTCTACACTACAGACGCTCCGGTCCATCCCAGAACTTCAGGAAGAGCTTCTGCGGTATTCCGCAAGGTATGGATTCCCCCCGAATACTTGTTTGCGCTATACTGATTACATACAGCAATGACGCCGGTTCATCCAGCTCCGCGCAGCAACTCAGCCAGTTCGGCCTCGGTGGTCTCGGTGCCTCGACTGACCTCACGAGCTCCCTCCGCGATCTGTTCAAGCAAATGTCCGAGACACAGCAAGGGTTCCCTCCGCTCATGTTCCTCAACGCGCTCAGAACGGCCTTCCCCCAGTTCGCACAAAAAGCAAAAGATGGTCATGGCTACGCACAGCAGGATGCCGAAGAAGCTTGGTCACAGATAGTATCGCAACTACGACAAAAGCTCAAGGTCGCCGAAAAGGATGCGTCAGGTGCGGATAAGCAGACCATGTCTTGGATTGACAAGTATATGTCGGGAAGGTTCGAGTCGGTCATGGAGTGCGACGAGCCTGCAGCAAAAGAGGGTGGCGAGGAGGCAGTTCACAGCGAGGATCTATTCTTCAAGCTCAACTGCCACATCAATGTCGAGACGAACCATCTCCGAGATGGCCTCGCCGCTGGTCTGAAAGAGAAGATTGAGAAGCGATCAGAAGTTCTAGGACGAAATGCCATGTACACGAAGACTTCCAAGATTGCACGCCTGCCCAAGCACCTTCCAGTCCACTTTGTACGCTTTGACTGGCGACGAGACACCAACAAGAAGGCAAAGATCATGCGCAAGGTCACCTTCCCAGAAGAGCTGGACGCATTAGAGTTCTGTACCGACGAATTGAGGAAGGCTCTTGTTCCCATACGTGATAAGATTCGCGATGTCCGCAAGGAGGAGGAGGATCTCGAGCGCGCCCGCAAGCGACAAAAGCGTATGAAGGCTGGTGAAGAGAACGACACTGAACCCACCGCCTCTAAGGAACCTCTGCAGAAGAAGAAGGAGGCCGCAGAAAAGAAGGAGGAAGCCAGCAAGCCTGAGGATGCTAAGATGGAGGATGTCGAGTACAAGACCGATGCTCAAGTCGAAGCCGAGCGTATCGCATCGATCGTGGCTGCCAAGAAGGAGCTCCTCGCACTTGTGGATCCCAAAATGGCCGCTGATGAAGGGGCCAACCAGACGGGTCTCTACGAGTTGAGAGGTGTCATCACCCACCAGGGCGCCAGTGCTGACAGTGGTCACTACACATCCTTTGTTAAGAAGCAGGGAGTCAAGGATCCAGTCACTGGAAAGCGAAAGGAGGAAGACGGCAAGTGGTGGTGGTTCAATGACGAGAAGGTTTCCGAAGTTGATTCTGAAAGAATACAAACTCTCTCTGGTGGAGGTAAGTGTTTCCGCCATTTGGTATGATCCGTGACTGACATTGGCATAGGACAAAGCCATTCGGCTCTTATCCTCCTCTACCGCGCGGTCCCCCTGCCAGTCATTGAGGAGGATGTGCAGATGGGTGACGCATAGAATCAATCAACGACTGACTCCATAGATGGCGTTTAGGATGCCATTGTCGCTATATGGCAAAGTAGAAGCGTGGGCTAAGCGAAGGACGACGCATGACACTGGCGTTGGCCTAGCTGAAAGCGCTATGAGAGATACTCTTTGAACTATGAGTAATGAGGGCACGACTTCTAGACTTGCATTAATAGATATTGTCCGATCGTTCTTGTTTATGCCCTCGCGTCCAATTCACTCCGCGTCGTAAAAACGCGTCGAGACGTGTTGCCAAGCTTCATGACGCCCGCATCCAGCACTTCTGTGTTCTTTCCGCGACAATCTCCTAGGCCTTCTTTCAAGCCTTCCTATCTGCAGTTTACCTTTTCCTTCTTTACTGTATCATACTATCGCCGCAGTCTTTTGTTTCATGTCTTAACCGCCACCATCATGTTTTACAGTCACGAAAGTAGGCTTCCTTGCAGGACTCTAGCCCAGAGACTCAACTGACTTTTATAGTTCTTACGTCACGTAAATATGGTGTGGCGACTGTGTGGTTAGTCATGATAGCTGTCAGTTACTCCTTCCCTCGACTGACAGAAACGGCAGGCTCGTTGCAACCCTAGGTGCCAAATCAAGCCTGAAGCGCATCAACCGCAAGCAAATTCTCGACGTCGATGTATCCAAAGCATGCCAAACCATCATCGATCCAGTAGCTCCTCTGGCTTTACGTTTACAGGGAAACTTGTTGTAAGTCACTCTGCTCACCAGGCAGCATACGCAGCACTGTTAACACGTGCAGATATGGACTATCGCGAGTGTATCTACAGCAGTGCGGATATATTCTTTCTGACGCACAGAATGCTCAACTTGCTCTGAGAATGGCCTTACGGACAGTTCAAAATACCGAGCTTGATCCAACTGCCGGCAAAGCCAAGTAGGATATCATCATCCACCCCTTTCCGGAACAGTCAGTTAATAGATATACTTTAGTCCAGAGCAACTCATGCTACAAGATGATCCCTCGTTCCTCCCCGATTTTGCTCCTCCTCCACCAGAACTACTCACTGATCTAGACTGCAACTTCAACCTCGACATAACACACTCCGGCGAGTCACAGTCTTTGACACCGTTTGGCTCTCAGCTATATTCATCTTCTCCTCATGTTGGGACTGCAGGTGGTCTTGTTCTCCCTACTTCTTCCCCTGTAACTCCAGGCGGCTTTAGATTCGAAGGCGACTATGGAACAGGCAGCATTGGTGACCACAGTGCCATGCTTGGAGCCGGCGACACAATCGAAATCGGAGACCCAGATTTTGAATTTGGGGATGATGGCGAGATCATTCAGCTGTCGCCAAGTACTGTGTCGCTCAGAACCCCGGCCACGCCTGCACGTGCGCCCAGGTCTGGGGATGCTGGTCAGAATGATAAGGTGAGAAAGGAACCTCTACAGGGACAACAGGCTCTTGATCAGGTGAGTTATTTAGTGATCATTTATATTTCTCTGCACTGTCTAGTCAGTCGTTTCTTTCACCTGGGTTGTGGTTGTGGCTTTGCGACAAGTCGTCCACGTTCCCAGGACATTCAGCTCGTTGACGCAAATACTTCACCTGACCTGTGGAAGCATGCCCCAAATACTGCCTTCTTATTCTCTTTCCTCTCATTTGTCTCATTGTTTACTTGTCTTACTTTCTATGTCTACATACAACCCAAAACACATACCATGGATGCTAATATATATCAGTTGCCAGACGATGAGATGCATATTGCGCTTCCCGGCGAAGAAGACGTTCTTCCCGAAGGCGGCAATTATTTCTCAAGTGGCGCGCTACAGTCTCAAGAGTCTTTAGAAGTGGTAGAATCATCGGAAACCTTGACCGCTCCCATGCGCCGACGTCGAGTTCCACGCGCCATTCCTGCAGATACAGCAACGGAACTTCGTAATAAGGACCTGATAGACTGGGGCGCGAACTATCTCAAGAACATGAAGGCTGCCACTCAACAGAAGATTCATAATCGTGCTCTAACACAAGCAAAGAAAAATGCTGAGCATTATGTATGGGGGTCTGGACTAGGTGGTATTGGCCATCGTATTCCTAGACGCGAAGGTTATAGTCCATTCGAAATGTTCATGGGTGACAAACTCTTCGAGACTATCACTGGCATGAGTCGCAAAGTAACCGGACGAAAGCATGATCGCGATAGCGGCATTGACGATGCTACGCAAGAACAGGCCCGTCGTGTACGCCAGAAGAGTGGTGAGCCTGAAGCTGCTCGAGCTGCCGATGACGAAGGATTCTCTATGCCTCTCGGAGACGACGAAGCTGCAGTTGAACTGCCTCGTGAAGCAGCCCCTGCTCTCGATGATCAACACATCTTTTCTGCAATGCCATGGAACATGAGTGCTTCTGCTAGAAGTTCGTCAGCCATTCCTCGCAGTAGGCGTATCGGCATGACTGGCTCAGCCGATCACAGAAGACATGGAAGTCGCCTGGTATCCGCCTCTCCACTGCATGGACGAGGTCAGTCTATTCCGTTTGATTTGAATAATCTCACAAGCGACGCAGATTTTGCGGGCGATGGATTTGGACTTCCAGGACTCAGCTCCGATTTTCCTGAGGTAGCAGCTCTTCCAAATACCGACTCACAGCTACCTAAAGTACTTTCCATCGAAGGCGAAAACTTCATCACCTACATACGCGAGAAGATGAAAGAGAAGCGAGATCGCGAGCAGATAGAGACAGGCGTTGCGACCGATGCTGAGGAAATTACCTTTGAAGAGCTACTTCCGCCTGCGGAGAATACAAAAATGGTTGCTTGCCACGGTCTCATGATGGTTCTCACATTAGGCACAAGAGATATGCTCGACATACAGCAGTCAGAGCACCTCGGTGACATCCATCTTCGCTTGTCTGAGAAAGCCAGGGTGCTAGAAATCATTGAGATTAGCGATGGCGAAGAGTCTGATAGGGACATGGAAGAGGAAGAAGATGAGGAGTTGGAAGTACCCATCATGACGGACCCGCGATACATGGCTGATGAAATTGGAGAAGGTGAGGAAATGGCAGGCCCATCGCCTGTCGAGGACGAAGGACATTTCCAGGAACAGTTTGCTGCTGGACATGCTGCCCAGGTAGAAGATGATCACGAGTCTCTCTATGATGATTGATGGGCTAGGGGTGCATGTCATTTGAATATGCAGTGTGCTATTCATTTCCACAACATGTTTTCGCGCCACACAGGATGAGACTTTTCCAACAGTCATGTGCTAATGATTGGGTGACATGGCTGGTCTTACGAATATAACGAGCTGGAGTGATGTGCTGGGAACAAAAGGAACGGGATCTTATGTAATAATAAAAGTTCGGGTTATACATAAGTCCATTCACCCATCTCTCGCTTCCTCATTTACGTGTTCTGGTCTTGAGTTGCGTATCTCGCGACGCGATCTACTTCTAACTCTTTCGCCTTTTGTGCAGAAAATATACATTTTCTCGACCTTTCACATACACAAAATCATCTTTTGAACTCTAGACATGAAGTATCGATGGAACTTTTTTCACGGCGAGTAGCGCAGTTATTCTTCTAACTCTTGTGGGTGAACAAGATGATTGTTTTCCTTCATCACAATCATATGTATCTGTATTTTGATACGTGTTGTAGAATCCCGAGGGAGTTTCTTCGGCGTTCAACGTCGAAAACTTGCTAGCTGTAGTATTGGAAAGCGAAATACAAGCTTTCTTGGTAACACGACGGTGGAAAAAAAAGTCTTAGATTCTTTGTTGTTGTTTTTCCTTTCATGGAGCATTTCGTCGTCTTTTCGCAGCTCTTGGACTGATGCGACCTGAAATGATCCTGGCGTCGTAATTGCCCATCGTATCTTGCTATAGATCGATATCATATCCGTGACGCGTGTGACTTCTGAGCACCTCTATAGTTTTCGGCCTGGCTGTCCTCAGTGCCCATGAAAGCGGCGTATTTGCATTATAGTCTTCCAGGTTTGGATCCGTGTGTGGTATTAGGAGTAGCTCTTTAACTATGTGGTACAAATCTAACGATGCTGCCCATGAGAGAGGAGTCCGTCCATTGTTGTCTCGTGCGTTGACCTTCACGCCGGGTGTCCTAAGTAACAGCTGCACCATACTAATATTGCCTCTTATTACTGCCCATAAAAGGGGAGTCCGTTGTTCGGGGTCTTTTGAGTTGATTTCGATGCTTGGTATTTTGAGCAGTAGCTTAGCCATTTCGTAGCCAGTGTCAGACGTATAATTCGCCAATCTTGAAATTGGGCTTCTTCCGTTAGCGTCCCTTACGTTGACGTCAACCTGAGCCGTCTTTTGCACAGCTAACGCCAAAGGCATTCTTGTCACCCACAATAGGGGCGTTAACCGCTTTCTATCCTTTATATCGACTTCAATACCATGTACTTTTAACAGTAGTTGAGCCATTGCCAAATTGCCAGATCTTACCGCTACGAAAAATGGCGTTGAGCCATCCTGGTCTGGTAGGTTGACCTTCGCTTTACCCGTTTCGAGTAGAAGTCGGACCACTGCTCTGTGTCCATTCCGTACTGCCCACCACAGTGGCGTCCGCCCATGTACATATTGAGAACTGATATCGATGCCTGTATGATTTAGTAACATCTTGACAATATTCTCTTTTCCATTACTTGCAGCGTGAGTCAGAGCTGTGTAATTACTGTAGTCTTCTTCATTCACTTCGATGTCTCCTCTTGTCAAAAGCAGCCACACATCGTCCTCGGTCCCTATTTTGACTGCCTCAATCAATGACTTAGGACTTTCAGCCATTTTTTCTTCTCTTGGTAGTTTTCCAGAAGCGACTGTAACGGATGTAGTACGCACAGGCTCCCCATAGAGCCGGCCTTTTCGTCTCGATTCCACCCGCGATTTTTGGATGCACAATCTTCTGACCGGATACCGTGATGACACGAAATCTCCAAAATCTGTCTGTGCAAATTCCTCGGTCTTGACTCTCCTCAAGTGCCTCATTGTCAAGGTCGTATCTCTCAGAAAAATGGAAATCCGCTCATCTCCGCTTCCTTTTTCATGGCAATCGAGTTTTGCACAGCCAAGCTTGTCGTGACCAATACCCATAAATCGGACGTTAAGGTGAACTCCCTTTCCGCTCAATATGACTGGATCATAGGAGCTATCTAAGGCAAGGCATTGTACAATGTTTCCGGATTTGCGAAACGAGGCTGGAGAAGTAGCTAGGCAACCACCACGATCATCGGTTGATCGCCACGCAAAAATACTATGATCGTCCGATATCTTCAGGATTTCCTCCTGGAGTCTGATGAAAGCATTTTCTCCCTCTCCATATATTAAAGGCATGTTAATGTTGAATATGCCTAACAGACAATATGCTATGTCTTCTATCCTTGTCGTTTTTCTTTCTGCAGCCCATGACATTCTTTGTGCAACGCTGAAAGTTTCGACAGGTTCTGCTTGTGAGAGCACACTGACAGAAATCCGGGTACATTCGGATATCTCTTCTCCTAGGCCTGCTCTATTCCCCAGAATAGACCAGCTCTTGTCGAAGAATATCACTTCCTCTGGTGCCAACAATTCCTGGAGCGTCCACCCTCTAGTAAACCATTTGCTTGTTGAAAAACTATCCTCGGGGCCTATATCAGCTAGATACGCATAACATACGCCCGCTGACTGATACCAGGAGTACATTGAGTTTATTGCTTCCGAAAGTTCTGCGCTGCTTGTCTTGTCGATACAGCACGTGTCGACCCAAAAGTATTGAAAGCCTTCCTGAGCGGCTTGTCGTCCGCATAGGATAAGTTTACGGTAGCCGACCTTCTCTTTACCTCTTCCGTCCAGAAGATCTTGGTAAGTTACTTCTTCATTGGAGGGGCCCCAGGTATGCGAAAGAATGGCGTAAGGTGGGAGATCATCAGGCAACCGCTCAACAAGGCTGAGCTCGTCACAGCCACGAATCTGCAGGAGTCGCATGAAGATATGTTCAGGCGGCGATCTAAACAAAAGAGAAATGATATGGGGGCAGTAATTCCAGGATGAGTCGGTGAAAAAGACTTGGCGATTGGAATGCGGAGTGTGGATGGCGAACGTTGATGCAGGTTGTAGCCGAAGGCTGGCTGCCAAGACCTTCGCTACGTAAAGCACGGGGCAGCATATTCAGCCTCATCAGCCTGACCAGAAGTAAAAGGTTCCACGAGTGCTATAAGACCAGATGCTATTCTACGAGGTGCTAGGCTGGAATCTAATGTAATCTTCCGACTTTGTGTTCCAGCTGCAGTCTTGAAGAACAAGGGAAGGCTGAGATCACCATGTTTTACAGGAGTACGGAATGGCAACTTACCTCCACGACGATATATCATATATCAATCAACTCGTTTATTTTATAAGTTCAAGGAAGAATATTGGCTATCAAAACATCCGTAAATAGTGTTTGCTGTTCGGCGTTTTGTATAATACCTACCTGGCATCATTGCCGGTATATTCGGCCGCTTACTATGCGCCAGGCTTACTGGCCAAAATCATGTCTTACATGGTCTGAAATTCATAGCAAAACGTCAGACAAACGCATTGCTAAGAGCAGATAGGACCTTTAACGTCGCATCAGTGATACCTGTCGCAAGCGAATGACTATTCTTGTCCCGAAACATCGTCAGTGCAAAGAGTAGGCAGGTAGATATCGCTGATAAATTAGAGCTCACAAAACTTCTTACAAAGAACTCCAATGGCATTGTTTCAAACGTTGCATTTGGCTTCTTGTGTGGACCAGTTTCCTTTTTGTTAAACGGGCTGGACCTTAGAACAATCCTCCAAGCTCCCGCGCACCTGCAAAATCCCCCCGATGGCCAATCGTTCCCGAATACCGTGGGGCTGCAAGCCCTCGAAAAGGAAGTTGTTGATATTCGCACCAACTGGCCTCTTCTGCAAGCCCCAGTGTGTCTCGCCCAGAGTAGTAGGAGCCTTTCCAGATATGTTGTTTGCCAACAAGGGCGTCACTATTTTCAACTCATGATTTCCGGTTGAATAAGCAACTTGCATCTGGTTGTTGTCAAAGTCGAGGTACAGCCCAAAGTTGTGCCAGATGTCTGAATCGAAGGGCGCCATGAAATATGTTTGGACTTTCTTGGCCCATTTCCAGCCCTGAAGATAGATGACGCTGCCGGTCTTCAACATCGAACTGGTGACATCGGGGTGTATGAATCCAATATTCTCGCCATATGCTGCCAGGTCATCACCTCCACCTGTGTAGTTCGGCCCACGAAGAGTTTCCTGCATCGGTAGTCCGACTTTAAGAGACCAGAAATCTGCCTGGAAGTCCTGGGCTTCATGGAAAGCGAGAAGATACTCGTGTGAGAGATTAAGAGCATATGGTGAAGTTCGCATAGAGAAAAGCCATGTGACTTTGCCAGAGACAGTCTGGTTTTTTCCATTCACGAGTAGCTCAGCTCGGCGGAGTGCGGTCTCGCGGCCTTCGGAGGACGATGCGAAGACGGACCGGTCACTATATATACGTTATCAAGCGGTAGTTACGATAGTAACAGGTGAGGTGATTTACGTTATCTCTACCTCGATGGGTTTTGTTCCAGCTACTTGATCAAATATCGATGGCTCCACGTCGGGAAATGATATTACTTCCCTCCATGTCTGGTCTGAGAGAGTTGAACATGTTAGTGGGCACAAACCATAGTAGCTCAGATATCTTACTCTGCCCTAGAACATATTTAGGATTGAAAGGACTCTTCGCAGTTTCGAATGTGTCTCCGGTGAAATTCTGGGGAATTCGACCGTCAAAAGTCAAGGGGCAACTTAGGGCATCAAGCGGGAGGGACAGGGCAGAAGGAAGCCCAGTCAGAAGTCCTGCGAAACAGGACTGGATAAGCTTCATCTTGGAGACATATACTCGCGATCAAAGGTGAACCACCATAAAATACAATAGGAATCTTGAAGTGCGATAGCATTCGTATGCTTCCATGTCGTTATATATGCATGAGCGTCGGACTTAACATAGTTTTGTTGAGCTTGCATCCTTGAAATGACGGGAATGATGCGGGGATTCCATTTTCCATTTCGGACCGACGGCTCGCTCGCCAGATTGGCCGTAATTTGCCGATGTTTCATGAAGCAATGCATGCATAAAGAGTTCCCGTACTGACTGATGTTGTGGCTGGTAAAGATACTTGATCGTGCACGATGTGGGGGGACTAGATACCTGCTTGAGGAAGATTTACAACAGGTCCTGCTCATACAGAGTTAGATAGAGAGGATTCTATATCATGTTAAAGAAATAATCCGACTTAGTAGTAGTGATAAGTATAAGGAGGGGTGGCGGGACAGATCAGCATAAGCTTCGCTAGTATTTCGGTAGTAATACAGTGTATCCCTGTTAGCAATAACTTTTGGGAGCCACCTCTGTACTATTCTAATACATTTACTAATACGTATAGGTTGGAAATGCCCCACACGCTGCACTGTGTTTGCCAGTGTCGTCGACAGACTCATTAAATATGCACTTCCTCGCCCCGCATTTCGGCAGCGCGCTACTAGCAAGAGAATCAAGCCGTCCATCATCGTCACGACAATGATCAGATCTAACAGTGTGTTCTATTGGAAGAAGAACACCATTTCTACCTGACGACCAGAAGTGCCACCTACGCGATGCACCATACCTCCATCAGCCCTATTTTTATTGTTGTTCTTCCCTTCATGTTACGACCGAGAGTCTAGAGGATGCAAAACTCCTTATACTCCAATCACAGCCTATGGGCAAGGCAAAGCTGAGCTGATAATGTCGAGACGGCCATGCTCAATTGATGTTTGGGAAGTTAAATTAATCGTTCCAAATACAAATTCCATGAGCCCTCTCGACGTTTAGGGGACGACACTGAAGGGACGATTGCGCAAAGATGATTGAAACAAAGACACTTCGAGTTCATAGAGGTGGCTAGTTAGAGCGGCTATCATATCACTGACAGACGAACTCTATCGGGCCTAACAGGCCTACTACGTATTGCGCCTTGTTACGTCCGCGGAGAAGAACGCTAGCGCGATTACCATGGGTAACATGCAACACAGTGCTTAGCTCCGATAGATACAAGTCGACTAGTCTCGGCGAACCCTACATAACACTTCTTTCATCTATACTAAGACTGTGCACAACAATGGTCGATATTTCATAGGAACTCCTAGATGTGAGCTTTGGTTGCAAGGGAAGAAAAATAGGTCTTTTAGGTTCAGAACTTGCGATATAACACTTTCAGTTAGTGCAGCTGAAATACTCAGTGCTGCCGACTGTCGATACTACTGTTCCTTTACCCGCTGAATGTGGGTGATAGACTAGCGTCAACCAGGGTTAGCTCCTTCCCAGATAAGTCCCACTCTAACCTAGTCACCTCCAGACCTATATTCTACGTCACACAAACATGAATTGATCTCATCAGCATGAAAACCAAAAGCACGACTGGCCTGATCAATAGGCGCACTAAAAAAGCCGTCGCGCCTCAGTCCGTTGTGAAAGACGAAAACAATAGCGACATTGTCGCGCAGAATGAGGAAGATGATTCGAGCACTTACAAGCCGCGACCACAACTGCCGCACCCGAACGTTCACATGCGAAACATGGCGAGTCTGATAAGTAAGAGAAGAGCTTAGAGAGGCTTTACTAGGGGGTGCTGATAAAGACTAGAGGAGCTCGAAGATGGCACCATCGATGTTGACCCGGAATATCAGCGGGAGGTTGTTTGGACAGGTAAGGATAACACGAGTCGACTGCTATTGCGATTCTACTAACTCTATTCAGCGGATCGCATGACTGGCTTGATAAACTCGTTGATGGGTAATTCACACCTCTCCTATGTCCCTTCCATCTAGTCTGGCTAACCCTGCAGAAAACTACTACATCCCTCCGATCATTCTGAACAAAAAGACGGATCGTATCTCAAGCACTGGACAAACACATGCCACCTTTGTGTGTGTCGATGGGAAGCAGCGTCTGTCTTCTGTGAGAGCTTTTGCGAAAGGAATGATTCCTTGCCATGACCACCAGGGAGAGAAATGGTGAGTTTCTTTGAGATCTGTCACCACTTAGGCATGCTCACCAACATTGCAAGGTGGTTTTGCGAGGCTCCAGGCACTAAGCGCAAACGCTTACTCCCGCTAAAGACCCAGAAATTCTTTCTAGAGAAAGACTTTGTTACCTTCCAGTTCGCAGAGTTGACCCAGGAGCAAGAGGAGGACTTGTTTGCCAGAGTTCAGATGGGTGTCCAGCTTAGTGCAGCCGAGAAGATACGAGCAAAATCGGGACCATGGCAGGAACTAGCAAAGCTCTTCGTACAAGATTTCCCCGTCATCTACGAGTTGATGAAAGACCGAAGTCGCGCAAAGGATTTCCAAATCACCATGGCCTGTTTTAGTCAGATTATTGAAGTCAGGAGTTCACGTGCAACAAATGGAAGCGGAATTCCAGTCTTCGAGGCAGCCTACAACGCAGTCCCTAAACTGCTAGATAATTCGTCATCAGTCACTGATGCTACAAAATCTCATCTTGCAGCCGTCTGGAAAACCTTTAGCGAGCTTGTAGAGCTGGATCCCGATATCTTCACTAACGCGAATAAATATCTGCGCGGTGTTCAAACTTTTGCACTTATAGAGATGGTTGGTGTTACTGTCCTGATTTCTATGTACTTAGAAGTGGGTCACGAAGTTCTTTTAAGAGATATCAGGATACTCCGCGAAACGCTTCGCGAGTCCTTCTCAGATCTTCGCCTTAATCGTCAGGTCTGGAAATCCATATGGGAGATCATTGACGGCTTGCAAGCGATTCGCGGTGGTGTGGAAGACGACATTACAGAAAAACCGACCCCGTCTACAGTGTTGGGCTCGGCATCAAATATTCAGTCTTCCATCTCAGCGAAAGTATTACTAGACGGTTTCAAGAAGAGGGCTGCGCCTGAGACCCTCTCGAACGCTACATCGTCACCACAAAATTCGGCTATTGAAGCCGAATCTTCAAACATGCCGCCAATGAAACGACGTCGCAAGGGCTCGAAGCCAGCAGATGCGATCGTTTCGAACAATCTTCCAAGTAACAATGTCATGCCGCAAACAATGGAGAGTTTTCCACCTTACCCATCCCAAATGGCTCCAGCGCGTTCCGAAGATCACGGTGCTTTTACACCTAGTCATACAAAGAAAGAGATAAAGGGCGTCATTGTGCCTGTGTCTCCACAGTTGCCTGTTATAGCTGGCCTTGATGCACCAGCGTTATCACGACAAGTAGCTCCTTCATCACTGGACTCATCTGCTCCCCGGGTACGTGCAAAACCCAACACCAAAAGACGCATGCCTGTTTCTCGCCCGACGAAAGAACAAATGAGTGAAACGATTGACCTCACTGGTGATACCTAATAAAGAGACACTATTCATACTCATGATACCAGGATCAGATACCAAAGGCGGACTGGAGGCGGGGAATAACATTCTTCTGAGCTTGGCTCGAGGTGGGGGCTATTTGGGGGGCTGAGATGATGTATTATTGAGGTATGGCAATTTATGATATGATCTGTATCAATACTCTGGAACCAAACAAAAATGCTATATGACTTAAAGACTGAACAGTACCTCGTATCTTCGAAGCAACAATAATCCCTTTTTCAATACGTAATCAATGTGCTGAAGCATTGCCCAGAACGCCCACATGCATATCAGCAGCGTGGTAAGCACTGATTGGGGCAGTCGATTCTTTCACGACTTCCGAGTAAACTGCATCGACTTCCGTCAGTATGGCCTTGTACGGTTGTGCATTGGAACCAGAACACGATTGTAGGCGCGTTGCGCTACTATCGAGGCCTTTCGTACCGAAACAGGGTCCTGGATACGACGTCATGGCGCACTCTCAACCTCGGCATGTCGCCAACCCATTGGAGATGAGACGTACTCCTACCATGGGCCTACGACGAGTAGGCTGGGCCAGGGAATACCGCAAAAACTCTAAATTCTAAGGAAACGCCCATTGTAGCGGCGACAGTCGGCGTCTCGGATACACCGGATCCAACAGATCAACACTTTCGCGCTCTTACTGCAGGAAACACATCTACACCACTCCAAGGCCATACGGACACAGCTTCTTCACGCGATACCCATATACCCGTTACGAAGTATCACCATGGGTTTTAATCCCGCGACCGACATTGGGAACCTGGAGGGCAAAGTCATCTTAGTGACTGGTGGTACGTACGCATATACGTTTCCTTCGCAGCCGCTCCCAGCGACACTAATATCTCAACCTCAACCTTCCTAACGCGTCCACACAGGCAATGCTGGCCTAGGCAAGCAAACAATCGCATATCTCGCCGCCCACAACCCCGCATGCATTTACCTCGCCGCCCGCAGCGAGTCCAAAGCCCGCGATGCCATTGCCTCGATCAAATCCTCAGTGCCCAACGCCTGCAACATTGAGTACCTCTCCCTCGACCTAACATCCTTCGCGTCCATCGCCGAAGCAGCCTCTACATTCAAGGCCCGCGAGTCGCGCCTCGACATCCTGATCAACAACGCGGGTATCATGGCGACGCCGTACAGCACGACGAAAGAGGGCTACGAGATCCAGTTTGGCACAAACCACATGGGCCACGCGCTGCTCACCAAGCTGCTGCTGCCCACCATGCTCGAGACGGCCAAGCTGCCAGGCGCCGATGTGCGCATCATCAGCCTGAGCAGCTACGGACACGTCATGCCTGTTTCCCAGGGCATTCTCTTCGACCAGGCTGCGCTGGAGCAGCAGAGCACTGTGCGCCGATATGGCTCGTCGAAGCTTGCGAACCTGGTCTATGCTAAGGCTCTCGCTGAACACTATCCCCAGATCACGTCTGTGTCGCTGCACCCAGGTGTGATTATGACGGATCTGTTCAACACGCTGCGCACCAATATCTTTTTGAAGGTTGGGCTGTGGGTCTATGCGATCATAGGGTTGGTCTTACCGGGTCACTTTAGAGGACCAGAGGGCGGGGCGCTGAATACCACATGGTGTGCGACAGTGCCCAAGGAACAGCTCGAGAATGGGGCGTATTATATACCGGTTGGTAAGAAGGACGGTGGTAGTAAGTATGCGAGGGATGAGGGGTTGAGGAAGAAGCTGTGGGAGTATACAGAGGAGGAGTTGGCGAAGCATGGGTATTGAGAGAGTAAGATGTACAAGTATGTACTCATCGTAATGGGTTGTGGTAGTCGACCTGGATCATCGTTGAAGGGACTTGAACGAATGCAATTTTGTTCTTATGTCAATGTCTTCTCAATCTGCTCGCGAACTCCACCAGAGATGCATTACCAGTCGTGTATCGGTACCTCCTTCTATGTGCTGGAGACCTGCCTCTATATACAAGTAACAGTGAAGCGCTGCAAGAATGCTGTCCGCGCCAAACGCCCGCCCATGTGGTATCGTGAACCTGTCTATAGCTCAACCTCAGCTCTCTTGTAAGCTTCTTTTTCTTCACATCTTCCCTCTAATCTACCCTCTTGAGCTGGCGGTAGACCTTTTTATGTTGTTCCAAGAATAGAAACGTGAGTACAGTATGCGGTCCGACGCGAATGAAACTTGGTACCCAGCCCTTGAACATCCAGCGGAATCCCTCAGCCCTCATCGTATCTGAGACTGTTTTGACAAGGCCTGCATTCTCGCTTGAACTCATGACTTTGGTCTTGATAACATCTACTGGCGAACAGATCGTGGTAGCGACAAAACCTGCCAGAAAAGACGCGGTGAAATGCGTGGTGAGATTGTCCTGAAGAGGTGTGTAGTTCAACAGGACACGCTTGAATCCATCGTAGGTCGCCAGTTGGCCAACAGTCATGAGCACGGCTCTTGAGGAATTGGGCCAAACGCCTTTCCACAGGCTAGCTACGCCTTCTTCTCGCGACATGCGTATGATACCGTCAATAGCATTTTTGTAGCCTCGCCTCTTCTCCTTTGGCAGCGCAGCATCATGTTGCATACGCACGTTCAGGATGTCTCCTGGATTTCCAGCAAAGCCACCAAGAAAGCCTGATACTGAGGCCATACCAACGAGTGTAAGGAACGAAGGTCTGTTATCGGTCGTTGTCATGCGGGCTTTTAGCGATTCGTACACACCGAAGCGTGTCATGCTATATGTGCCTTGACGAAGCTGCGCCGCAGATATCTATAGTCTATTAGAACTTGTCGTCAAGGTTGAGCGGGGAAGGCATACGCCCTTGTAAAGACCCAGTACACCATCAGTTTTCATAACATGAGAAAACATTTGCACCATGTTTAACCGTACGCCATGAGTCGCCTGTGTTTGTAGGCGGACCTAAAAATTGTGAGTAAACAAGAACAGGCGCATGCGACCCTGTGTGACATACCTTTACTATTCCCATTGTTAGCCAGAAACCCCACATATCATACGAAAGAAGATCGCAAAGACTTACCAAGATCCAGCGGGTGGGTGAAGAAAGTCGCAAAACAGCTTGCGCTGCCGCCGAACCAGAAGGGATAATGAATCGGCGTTTTCTTGACAGGCTTTACATCTTCACTTTTGCGCAGTTCGGGTAAAGTCACCCTCTTCGCGGCTTGAGCCATGTTGAATGCGAGACACTGCGCAGCAGCGGCATGTGAATCTGGCCAGGGGTGGGTGAAGTAGAGCGGACAAAGCCGTACAGCAGCCTTATAACAAAGATTTGCTCGTGAAAGTTCGGTGGTTGTTAAGGGACCGAGAAATCAGCATGCGGACGTCATCCCTGCATTCGGATTTAAGCCCGGAGCTGGCTTGGCTTGGCGTCGCGTACGGTTTTGCAGGCTGCACGACTAACCAAGACAATCGCTATACTGCAAAAATGCGAATACCTTTATGCTCGGCTGCGACATGCCGCCAGATATACTCAGGGGTGCCGTTGCGGATATGGAGACCTCAGTTGGCCTCTCGACTTACGCTGCGCAACGTGAGATACAACTCTTCAGGTATGTTCCTATCATGTGAAGAACTATTTTTAGTATGGACTATTGTACTATACGTATGCATGCAATACATTAGCGATGTGGAACAAAGAAATACCTTTCTAAGACTCTCCAGAAGAATTACCTAAAGAAGTCAAGATAGAAGGGAAAACATACAAGACTGATGAGTGGATGAACACACCTTCGTCAATTCTCGATGCGATACCCAGGCGTCTACATCTTCAACCAGACCATCCTCTCACCATCACACGGAAGTTGATTGAATCTCGGTTTCCTGGATACAAGACACACAACAACCTCTTTCCGATTGTTACCACTGGGCAAAATTTCGACTCGCTTGGTTTTCCACTGGATCACATTGGGCGAAGCAGAACAGACACGTACTATCTAAACAAAGAAACCGTATTACGAACACACACTTCTGCTCACCAAGCCGACACATTCCGCAACAATGAAAGCGAAGGGTACCTCATCAGCGCAGATGTTTACAGGAGAGATGCCATTGATCGAAGTCACTATCCTGTTTTCCATCAGATGGAGGGAGCGCGGACATGGGATCGACAGCAAGCTGAGAAAGAAGGCAAGAATCTTGCCGATATAATCTGGGAAGACGTAGAAAAGATACCCAAGCACGACATTGCTGTTGAAGATCCAAATCCGACTTACCATGCGGAACGCAACCCACTACAGGCAGGCCATTCACCAGAAGAAGTCGAAGCCATTGCCGCACACCTCAAACGCAGTCTCGAAGACATGGTGGTGACTATCTTCAACGCCGCAAAATCCGCTTCAGATGCGGAGACTTTCGGTGAGCCGCTCAAGGTGCGCTGGGTCGAGGCCTACTTTCCCTTTACCTCGCCATCATGGGAACTAGAAGTCTTCTGGCAGGGCGACTGGCTCGAGGTACTAGGTTGCGGTATTGTCTCTCAACCTATTCTAAACAACGCCTCTGTGCCCAACCGCATAGGATGGGCGTTCGGACTGGGTCTCGAACGTATCGCCATGCTCCTCTACTCTATTCCCGACATTCGCCTATTCTGGTCAAAGGACGAGCGCTTCCTGTCGCAGTTCAGCGAGCAGAAATCCATCACACCATTCGTCCCCTTTAGCAAGTACCCGGAATGTTTCAAAGATGTTAGTTTCTGGTTGAGAAGCAGTTCAAGCGCTGCTGGCGGTGCTGCAGCTACGCACCCGCCTACATCAGCAGCATCACCAAGTCAGGTCGTGTCACCCGAATCGCCCTCTGGCGCTTCGGCCCCTGGCACACCGACTGCGCCCGCGGCCCCTGTCCCAACATCAACCCCTTCGTTCCACGAAAACGATGTCATGGAAATTGCACGCGAAGTCTGCGGCGATCTCGTCGAAGACGTCCGTCTGGTAGATGAGTTTGTGCACCCCAAGACGGGGCGCAGGAGCATGTGCTACCGCATCAACTACCGCAGCTTGGAGCGCACACTTACCAATAAGGAAACAAACGAGATGCACGAGCGACTGAGGGCTTTGATTGTCGCGCGCTTAGGCGTCGAGCTTAGGTAGGGGCAGCAGAAAAGACGGCCTTGGAAACACTCAACGGCGAATTCGTGTTTGACTAGGTGTAACATGTCTTGTAGTTCAACATAGTCCACTCTTCTTGCTTCTTTTTCCCAAAGAAAACGGGTCACAAATGCTTCTATAGAACAAAGTTCCTCAGTCTAAATCTTTTTATAACTCCAAAAGTAATAGCAAAGGAAAAAAACATGGTTGTGGACCAAACCGTTGAGAATGTGGCTGCCATGTGGCAAGTGGGCATGACACTTGTTCCTGACTATCTTTCTCCAAAAGAAAACGACAGTACACAGAAAAATCAAAGTGATCGTAGCGGTGCTGATCTGTGACACCAGCGAAGGGAAAAGCAAATGAGTCCAGCCTTCCCCTCGGAACAACGGAGAAGCCCCCCCCTCCCCCGGAAACAACGCAAAAGGAAAAGGAAAAAGAGATAAGAAAGTTTGAGCTAGCCCTTGGCGAGGCTTGCATCATACACAATTTACACCCTACTGGCAAATCCCCTACTCGGCAGTCGAGAAAATGCGGCGTTCGGCTCTTATCCGTAACCCACGAGTTACGTACCCGTACCGGCAAGTAGCAGTAGTAGCCCCCCCCCTCCCCTCTAACCCCGCATTGCCCAACCCAAGCACACCGAAAAATTCCCCAACACGCCAAAAAAGAAACAGGATAACTCCTTGCAACACGACATCCAGCGCTTCCGCGCTTCCCCTTCCCCCAATACCAGGCAACCCCCGGGCAAAAAACCCCCCCGCGTCCTTCGGCGCCTACAACCCATCACTACTACCAACTTACCATCTCTAACACTTCCCCCCCTCTCCCCCTTCCCACGTTACAACACGGGGACTAAAACACAAACAAAATCCCTAAGCCCACCCGCTCCACAAAAAAAAGCAAACCCGCCTTGCCTACTTTTTTACCGTACTAGTACACATACACACACCTCGGACTCGACACACACGCCATTTTCTGAAACACGAACATGCTGCACGCGCTTTTCGCACGTGGGAAATGATTGCTGCAACGTGTGGGTCCCCGCCAGAGTGGTTGTAAGTTACTCTATGCCAAACATATGCAAGCACGGAGCGTTTTTTTTTGGAGCGGGGGGAGGGGGGCCA
Source organism: Bipolaris victoriae FI3 (assembly GCF_000527765.1). Lineage (NCBI taxonomy): Eukaryota > Fungi > Ascomycota > Dothideomycetes > Pleosporales > Pleosporaceae > Bipolaris > Bipolaris victoriae. The sequence goes on from NW_014575287.1 coordinate 56,512, forward strand.
GAAATGTGCATTGTACGGAACGAAAAATGGTCGAAAGGTCGGCGACTTGGAAGGGGGGAAAGGGGGGGAGGGGTAAGGATTGGCGCAGGTATGGATCATGTAGGTGTTATGTAGGTATATGTAGGTGTCAGGGTTATTATTATTATTTTTTGGGGGGGAACTTGGCTGGTTGGAGAAGGAAGAGATGTGAGGGGAGAGGTCCGTTTGTGTGGTTTGCGGTTGTGGACCCCGCAGTTTGCCCAGCTGTTGCCCAGAGTTAGAATGCCGGGGGTTTTTCTTTTTGTTTGGGAAGGAGGGGGTAGGGAGGACTGCAGCAGGAAAGACGGAAGAGGTTTGGATTCCGGTATATTTTGGTTTTAGCCTTGTGTGGTTGGTAAGTGTGTGTGTGTAGTCAGTTATGTATGTTCAACGGTGAATCTGCATGCGCATGCGCTTATCGTGCAGCATCTATCTTCACCCTCCTGTTACATAATTGCATCGGTGTAACTTGCTCGTATTTAGGCAAGGCGAATAGAAAGAGAGAAAAAGATGGAGAGAATGTAAAACACGTATTTCCTGTTGCGCATAGATGCAAGCTACACACTTACTAATTAGCCTGGACGGACACGCCCGGCGTCGCCGCCAGAAAAGAAACCTATTTCGCAAGCTCGTCCGGTAATGTGGCGGTATACTTACAGACTTACTACACGATAGCTGGTGCAGTCGTGCGCGTTGACCTACCGGTGTGGAATGTCGAACCAACAAGATAAGCAATTAGTGCAGACATACATCCAATCTTAAGCCTCGTTTTGCACGAATAAATATGACGGGCCCAACCTAGTTTTAAATTTAGCAGCCGCATCGTTTTTAGTTGCAATTAGGTTCTTGCAAAAAAACAGCCAATGGACATAAAACAATCTGACAGGTCCTTTTCTTTTCCACTTTTCTTTTTACTTTAGCTAAGGCCGAAAAAGTGTAAATTACTGGGGTGAAGCGATTCCTTCTGGCTTGACAGCTGGGGAATCTCGATTGCCGCAAAAGTTTCTTCTATCAGACATGTGTGGGCTTGTTAGTACTACACCATGTAAAATGTTTCTTTCTCTTCAGAAGGACCTGCTGCTTGCTTAGGGAGAGAGTATTCTGCGTATGCCGAAAAAGCTTTCAATCACTTGATATCTAGGCATGACGTTTAGGGAAAGAGAAAGTAGAACGTGCGAACACCTAATTAGGCATGTCCTTCATTTATTTGGTTCATATACTTAGATGAATGAGGCTGATAATGCAGCTTTGAGGTCTGGGCGAACAGGGTGTTCCCGGTTCGACGCCTTGGAACTTCAGACCAAAGCCATGGCAGGCTGGCGCGTTGCAGCGCCTTCTTGTGCGGCCTTGAATAGTTTGTTCTTTTGGAAGGGATCAGGCCGCAGGCCCGGTAGGCTTTAGCTCTTCGGCCCGTTTCTACAAAACGAATCTGTCAGTAGTGCAATTCCAATTTTTTGCAGTGTCTTGGGAGTAGAGTAAAACTGGCTTTGCGTTCGTATATCGGTGATTCTAGTTATTCCCAATTACCATCAAGCTAGCAGCATCTTCGTATTTACAAACCGGCAACTACCATCGAGCATGCACGGTAGTTGCCTCACTATGTGGTCCAGATGTTAGTTGCATATGCAAGGGTCTCCTTGTGACAACCAATACTAAGGCCGAGTGGGATTGATTGCACACAACAAGGCCGAACTTTTTGAAAATTGGAGTCAGCTCAAGGACGGGCAACCGCGTGCTTCCGAAGAGTAAGTACCGTGTAAGCACAGGAACCAAAGCATATCCGGGTATGAACACTGTTCCATAGTTTGATTCTGTGCAATATCAACCCGTGTGGTTGATTGGCGCTAGTGTGCAAAGGACTGAATTCCTGCAAGCTGAATCCTCGACGCAAGGTCGTGACACGACCATATACATGCGGTGCGGATGCGACACTTGGGCTTGCTGTGTGGGGAAGATGAAGGAGTGTGAGCCGTGTTTGTCCGGCGATGGGACGGTTGGAGTTAGAAGGTTAGAGATTGAAATAAAGGTGCACGGCAGTACCCGATGGGATAAGTAAGCGATAGTAAGCGATAAGCCGCACCCCGTGTGTTACAGCCTGCGATTAGCTTACACACAGCTCCTTCTCATGTCGGTGAAAACTGCAATCTGCAGATACCGCAGATTGGCGGACGAAGGATTTGAGATATTCTAAGAAGCGCCACGCCGGCTCCCGTTGACATGGTGGGTATGATGGCTGGCTGACCACGTGGAGTGGATGCCTTGAAACCAACTGCGGGATCTAGAATCGCAGCTGGACAAAGTCCCCTCTGCCGAACCTGTGCCAGACCTGACAAACAATTTATAACGTGTATTACTGGTAACAATCATGTGACCAGGGCCCAGCAATGGTGGTCAACGGAGGGCCAGAGTGCGATTTTACCGGATAGATGCAATATTCAATGTGAATCTACGTCTTGCTCGTTACAGAATCATTATCACAGCAACAGAGAGGATGTCGGGCCGAGGTCATGAGGCAGAAGATATCTTGGCAGACATTTGGGAGAGGCGGTGAGCCCAATGGTTTTTAGTAACAGTGGTTGGGTCTCGCTGCAGTCGTAACCTTGCATGCCTACATACATATGTACATAGGCGTGCAAAATCTAGTGGCAACGAAACCAGATCAACGGCGCCCCTGCAGCTTCAAAATGAGGGGTAGGAGAGCACAAGCTCAAAGGACTTGGTTCCGACTCATGTGTACTGTGTGTATTATGATATAGTCAACTGTCATATGTAGTGTATACACTACTCCAAGTGGGCCAACGTCGGTCGACGTGACCTTGAACATGAATTTAGTCGGCCGGCTTGACATCGCGGATCGTTTCCAGAGTCGATGGCGAGTTGTGGCAAGTGGAAAGGATGAGCGTTATAGCAACACGTGTGTGGGTACCTGGCACGGCGGGCAGGTTATCCCACAAGGTCGGCCAATAAACCGTGGATTTTTGTGGCTCAACACACTCAAAGTCGCATGGTCATACTATCATGACACCCTTATAATCAGGTTTGCATCGTAGTGTTTCATCGCCATGCAATTCCACTACCAGACCGGTGCATGTAGTTCCGCATGCTCTGTTTAATCACCAAGGGCGATTTTTTCCCTCGACGGGTGCCATGCGATGTGCTTGTGGAGAAGTGGAGGGATGTACATAATCTCCATGGGTGCAGATGCAGGCCTATGTGACGACAATCAGCAATCAGGCGGCAGTCGAACAGGAAATGATGCTTGGCGTGGTGGTCGAGCTGTTTGGACATGACGAAAGCTGTTCCTTTGCTGCGAACCTACTGAGTGTGGCGAGATGCAGGCTCGGCTCAGAAGAGTCAAGAGAGGGCGGGATGAAACCCAGATGTCGTTTTGTCGGGGAAGATGACCCGGCCCATGTGGAAGCAGCAAGACGAACCGCGCACTGATTTGCTTTTGACAAGGAACAGGAAAAGCACTAGCCGGATTAGACGGACATCGGATGATGTCGACTTTGCGCAAAATATTTGTGGGATCTCGTGCCGCAATCCTTTGGCCAGAGGGATGCGTCGCGCATTGCTTGGCGTGACCGTCGAGAGCGCTCTGCATGCGTGCAGACAGGATGCGGGAATTAGCAAGTGAAGCTGTAGGTATAGGTCCAGCACATATGAACGTGACGACGCTTTATCGTTGACGATGACGAGTGGTTTGATTGTTACATTGCAAGTCACAGGTGGCAAGGGCGAGTGCATAATGTTTCGTGGGGGTTGCTGATGCCTGGCCACACAGTGTTGGTTTTGCAGCCACCGCACGAGCCAGCGTGGCAGGTCGGAGACAAAGCAGAGTTGGAGTAGGTATTTGCTTGGCCCATGACCACAATGGGCCCACTGATAGAGAAGACTCGAGTGGGCAAGTATGTACATACGTACGTACTACGCCTATAGCACATGAGTGCACATCAAACCGGGCAACAGATTTGGGCGGGGGCGTGTGCGGGCCGGTTCTGCAGAGCACTCAGGCACAAGCAAGGCGGGTTCCTGTTTTGTAGAGTATGTACGTATGTACTTGTGTAGAGCATGCAACAAAAAGATGGCTAGGCATGGGTGGTGGCATGGCGCAAAGTTTAGAGATGGCGGAACCAGTGTCGAGGGTCCACACAAAGCTTGGCTGCTGGCGACCCCCATGCAGCCGTTCAGCGGAGTCGGCAAGCCACATGCCGGGGGCTTGATTGGGAAGGGAAGTGGCCATGAGCAGACGCAAAGGGGGTAGCGGGGGCTGGTGACGAGAGACATGCAGGAGGATGTGAGGCCAGCTTGTAGTATAGGTGGGAACTGATCGTCTTTACCGGCCGCGAGTCGGGTGCGGACAAGCGATGGTCGAGTTGCTGTATACGTGATGGTACAGTGTGCAGACAAAGGGAGGTTTGATGAGGGTGGTGCCGGTCGAGTAGAATGGGCAGGCTCGGTTGGAGATGAAAGTGGAGGAGTATCGCGGACATTGTTATTAGCCATGGCCATGGCGTGAACATGACTGCTAAGTGCGTTGATACGAGCAGGAGCGGCAGCAGCAGCAGCAGGAGACATGGCAATGGTGTGTGGACGGTGGAGGCGGAGGTGGTGCAGCAGCATCAGTCGCACGTGAGGAGAGGTGTGTGGCTCGCCGTTGCATACACGACGACGGCATGCATGTGGGGTTAGTTAGTTGCCCTCGAGCAGCGCCCAAGAGGCTAAAGGATGGAGGAGGATGCCGTGCAGGTGGCCGCGCCGACGGGCTCGAGGCTCCAGCGCTCTCAGCAGCTTGGAGGAGCGGGCAGCGTGGTGTCACGACGGGCAGCGATAAGCTTTGCGCGCCGTCTAGAAAATTCGTGTGTAGTCTTGACGAGTCGAGTCGAGTCTTGTCGAGTCGTGGTTGTGCCTGGGTATGCCGCAATGCCCCCGTCCAAGGTGCCGGCTGGGATTGCCACGAGGCCCCGATTCCGCATCCAATAGACATGGGCTGTCTGGCCTGCTAAGCCTGCTAAAACGTTCGCTTCCCACGCCTGCCTCGTCGTTCCTGACGCGCGCACCATTGCTCCTTCCCCCCCCCCCAAGCCCCAGCCCGCTGCCTCCAACGCTCCTGCTGCGTGCGACCAGAGGGAAGGGGCGTCCCAGAACGGGTGTGCCCCAGGACGGCCACTCGCCCACACACCACACACACACACTCACATTCACATTCACACACACATACACTCACGCACATGTACATGCACATACTCACACACTCACACACACGCCTCCATATGCCCAATTCATCCATCCATTCATCCCTTCTCCCATACACCCACCCATCCACCCACGCCAACTGACACACGATCACGGCCGTCGAGCACAGCACAGGGCACATGTTTTCCTTCTTTCCCGACTCCAAGACCATCGCAGCATCGCTTGCTCGCCTGCCCATAGCCCATGACCTGGTCTCCTCGGCATATTGTCGTCAGAGCCACTAGGTCGGTCGCCGCCAGCTGCCTCAGCCTGTTTGCACCACGTCGGCCGGCTTTCATGCCGCTTTGGTCGACAACCCCCCCACCTCGCAGCAACCGTCCGTCGTCTGCTGCACACACAGCGGCTTTGCAAGAGTCTGACTAAGTGGCTCAACGTCGTCGACCGCGGCAGGCGGCCGTGCTGCCACTGCTGCTGGGACTGGTGCTGGTGCTGGTGCTGATACCTACTTAGTGTGTACTACGGCTGGTACTTACTGCGCTACTCCATGTACACTCTGGCACCCTCATCCATCCATCATCTGCTTAGCACGTACATGCAACCCGGCCCTATCCGCCCGTATTTCACTACATGCCTCGTTCCAAAAAAGACACGGCCCTCTGTCACGGCCCTTACGGCCTTTGGTCGATGGCGGTGCCTGGTGCCGTGCTGCACATCGTGCAGATCACCCTGGGCCTTAATTGCGTGACGATATAGCCTTCCCCACGAATCGCCAGACATGCGAGGTTAGGTGCTCGTTTCATCCCAACGCCCACCAGGCCCACCTGGGACGCGCCGCCGACAGCCTAGACACGGACGCTGGTATTGGTACACTGCGCCGTAGCAGGGGCCTTGTTCGTTGCTGCACTACTAGCGCCTGCGACCTACCCTTAACCCGCTGCAGTGCCTTTTTTACCACATATGTATTACATGCAGGGAAAACCCTCATGTTTGACGTGCCCGCCTTCCGAGTCTCACCAACCTTGTACTTCAGACAAGTGAGCCACAGCGCTCAAACGCCTGCCATGACACACATAGCAAACTGCATGCGCTCCGATCCCGACCACACCTCTGTTTATATAACGCTGGAAACATCCTCGTCCCCAATGGTACGTCGTCCCGCTCCACTCGCCCCTCCACTGTCCCATCCCAAATGAATTACCACCTGCCCCGGCGCTCTCGCTCACTCAGAGATCTTCAGGCCCCCCAAGATTCTCTCTCGCCAGCCACCACCCAGGCAAAGAGTCCACCACTGTCTTCTCAACCTCCCACCCAACAGGCCCCATCCAAGTACCAACTTTGGCTCTCAGCAAAGAGTCCAGCCCTCGGTTCAAAGACTAGCCACTCAGCAGACAGGGTCGCTGCCCTTGCTGCTGGCCGCTCCCCGACTTCGCTCAGTGACACTGCTCTCCTCTCCGAGAACAGCCTGCCTTTTTGGCAACGAACCGGCTCCCTATCACGACGACGCAAAGTCAGTGTGCCTGAACTCGGAAGCACCATGACAACCGTCCAAGAGATGCCCCTTGATTCACGTAAGTCCAAATGCTGCTTCTCTTGGCTGTCTGTCCAATTGCTGACGTTTGGTTTCAGCAACCATCCCGGGAAGACCACCTCTCCGCAAGCCTTCATATGAAGTGCTTGGCCACGAGCGCTCCTGCAGTGCTCCCGGTACTAACTGGCGCTCCGGTCCTTTCGGCGATGCCATGATGGATTGCATTACCGGCCCTTCTCCTGTCCAGACTCAGTACACTACCGCTCCGCTTACTTCAGAACTGCCCGCCATCTCCGGCAGGCCGCTTTCTCCCATCCTAAGCCCCGGTGCGACACCTAGGCCTTTGCTCAAACTTGAGACGGACAACATTGTTGAAGAAGACTGGGAAATTCCGCCCCAAGTGCCTCCAAAGTCTCCTGTTACCGAGCGCAAGGGCTCTCCCACCCCCTTGATACTCAACTCAAAAGCAAGCAAATCACAACTTACCACTCCCGCGTCGATCAGCTCAGGCGGAGGTACTCCGTTGAGTGCCATTGACCTCCGACGATCGCCAAACGGCAGCATGGGCCTTCCCACACCACCATCTACCTTCACCAATCCCTTTTATGCATCTTCACCTGCATCAGCCCGAGGTTCACCACGAACAGAGAGAAGAGATCCCATGGCTACACAAACCTTTCCTCACAACCGCAACATGTCGGAGTCATCCATCATGGACCGAGGTCGGCCAAAATGCCGTAACAGCAAAAAAGACCGCCCGCGTGCCATGTCTGAAACCAATGGCCCCGAGGCTATACCTGACTCTTGGAAGCTCCCCCAAGGCATGCGCGTATCTGAGGCTTCAAGGCGAATCAGTGATGCCGACAAGAGGCTGCTCCATAAGCAAGCCTACGATCAGGCAGGCAACTTTGAAGTCCTCAACAAACGTGATGTAGCATCGTTGTCAAGAGTGAGTTGTTTACAAACCGTGTGTAGACGAACTAGCACTAAACAAAATGACAGGAACTCCGAGCACTTGATGAACGCTGCGATTATCTCCGCAAGACTTACAAGTCGCTGCGCGCAGGTCGCCAGAAGCTTCATGGTCGCATGATTGCCTATCTGCGACGTGGAGAAACAGTTATCTTCTCGCGCGAATCCCTACTCAAGCAAGAAGAGGCGCTAGCCGAGTTGGATGTGTCCATCGACGAGTTCATCCAAAAACTGGAGCAAGCCGAAAACCGCCGCCTTCGCTTACGCCAAAAGCTGCTTGAGCACGTGGCTGCTGCTATCGTCCTTGATCCTAGCTCCCGTGATCAAGTCGCCGAAGCCACTCCTCCGCGGAGTCCTGTAAAAATGGATAGCCCTGCGCGATCCCAGCGAAAGGAGACTGAATCTATCAAGATCTACGCTGATGGACACGTTCTCAACCTATTTTCGGACATTGAGAAAGCGATCGGCAAGATGTGTGAACAAACTTGCTAGGACGCGCACACTACACACCGCCCAATGGCACCTTCGATCATGCCTCCCTCGCAGGTGGCATACCCTTAATTATACCGCTTTCGTCACACGATTTCCTATGTTTGTACCATAACGGCCTTTGGAACTACCCTCCCTAATACTTTCTTCACTCCTTGTTGGACTGGTTCGACTTTTTCTTTTCTTTTTTGTTCAAACGTTTAGCGGCAAGATTTACACGCCAACGTTTCGCCTTCATTCTTCACGCTGGCATGTATACCCAATTTTTTGCACATTATCTTTTGCACATTACTTTCTATACATTCTGGTGTTCTTTTTTTTTCTTTTGCACATCAATACTTTCTCTAACTTTGCCATTTCGAAAATGGCGACGAGTTTGTCAGGGGCTTGTTTCGTGTTTGGAGCTTGTGGGCGCGGAAGCGTGGAGCTTGGACGACGGCAGACGGGTGTCATTTTGGGACACCATACATGTATTGAGCCACAACCCCGCATGGGTTCATGAATCGAGAATCGTACGCATCGTGAGCCAAGCGTTATTGCCTCTCGTCAAACATGCAAACATGCACTTGTGGCGCTGTGCCTGTTCGAGGCGAGGCACGAAACACCGCCGTGCCGAAAGCCCCCCCTTTCGACGTCACAGGGAAGGAGCACCATCGCGTCGGCAGGTCGATTTCTCGTCACATTTCAGCAGCCACTCAGGTCCAAACTCTTTGTGATAGACAGCAACTGTAGCAATACTTATCGCATGACCGGCTTGTAGAGACAGCCAGTCATAGCAGGCAGTAAGTACATAATGCACGGGATGGTTTCACTGAAATACGTTCCCAACACGATGAGGCTCGAGGCCTTGGCTATAAGGGCTATAAGATAATCGCTATAGCCCGTTTCAACGGCGCCGTGACGTTGTAGGAAATGTCGGTAAAACGGAAATATGGTGGGGCAGGAATTTGTAAAAAAGGAGACTCTGCGAAAAGGGAACTTGCATGGACTACTAGGCTACTACATGCAAGAAAAACCGCTATTCTATGCACTTACCTACAGCATTGACATTAACTTTCATGCGTGCCTGCTTACCTTCGTATATAGTTGCCACATGGCTGCTGACATCAGATGTGGATTGTTTTCCGGAAAGACCTTATACGTCTACGTAGGCCCTGGCCTAGGTGTAGAGAGCACCACCCAGCAAACAGAGAGGCAGCCGTGTGCCGCTTCCCGAGTTTCAGAACAAGACTAAAAGCGGGCAAACTCGCCTTGGCCCAACGAAGCGGCACACCCTTCAGCCACCAGACGCGGATGGCCATGGAAATGCTGACCGAATGTTATGTAAATTGGGTCGCAATACATTTTGCCACGGTTTGAAAGTTTCGAGATGCTGCTGAGGACGACGGGGTTTGTAATCGCGGGGGTTCATCTATCGTCGGCCGCGACCACATGGCCGGCTCTCCCCTCGGCGGCACCTTTCTCCGCATGGCCCGTGCCCGCCATTTTGTGCGAAAAAGTTTGGCCTTCGATGACAACGTGACATAACTTAGACGGCAGCATTCTCTTTCGCCGTCATTACCACCACCATGGCTACTAACAGTATCAAGTTGCTGACCGGCAACAGCTATCCCGAGCTTGCCCGCCTTGTGGCTGATCGGTACGTTCAAGTTCTTGCTTCCCGCTGCTTCTTGGACTACAACTAGGCGTGGACACTTGCGGCCATCTCTATGAGACCAGTGCAGATCAGGCATGGATGCAACAACAACGACGCAATATATTTTTAAATCCGACTTGCTTCTGTGCGAGCAAGAAAAAGAAAACGCTCCGACATTGATGAAACATGTTGGTGCAGCGTCACTAATGTCGTCACAGACTAGGCATAGAACTCACCAAAATTCTCGTACTCCAATACTCGAACCAGGAGACTTCCGTGACCATTGGCGAATCTGTGAGAGATGAAGATGGTATGGACTGCTTTTTCTTGTGCAGCATACCCATGTCTAGCGAGCCTCAACTTACGATGTTATAGTCTTCATCTTGCAGTCCACGCCACCAGGCGATATCAACGATGCTCTGATGGAACTGCTCATCATGATCAACGCCTGCAAGACGGCGTCTGCCCGTCGCATTACGGCAGTGATTCCAAATTTCCCCTATGCTCGTCAAGACAAGAAAGACAAGTCTCGAGCACCAATCACAGCAAAGCTCATGGCGAACATGCTTCAGACCGCCGGCTGCAATCATGTCATCACAATGGACCTCCATGCTAGCCAAATTCAGGGCTTTTTCAACGTCCCTGTTGACAACCTGTACGCTGAGCCAAGCACGCTTCGCTGGATCCGCGAGAATCTAGACGTCAAGGACTGTGTCATTGTCAGCCCAGATGCAGGTGGCGCAAAGAGGTAAGATACTCCTGATGTTAGCGTCGAAAGCCTCAAGCAGTTCATGGTGCAAACTACCTAAGCGAGCCATTTTGCAAGGATACTGTGTGATACACCAACACACCACTGCATCATGTGGGCGGGAAGAACAAACCCTCCTTCTTCTGCCCCTTGTTAGACTCCAGTGAATAGCAGTGCTGACCAATGGTAGGGCAACTTCGATAGCAGACGGCTTAAATCTTGGATTTGCTCTCATTCACAAGGAGCGAACTCGCCCCAACGAAGTTTCACGAATGGTGCTGGTCGGAGATGTACGCGGCAAGACGGCAATTTTGGTTGATGACATGGCCGACACTTGTGGCACACTTGTCAAAGCAGCAGACGTGCTGATTTCCGAGGGTGCCAAGGATGCGCTTGCCATTGTCACACATGGTATCCTCAGTGGGAATGCCATTGAAGCTCTCAATGGCAGCAAGCTCAAGAAGATTGTTGTCACCAACACTGTCCCCCACGAAGACAAGAAAGAACTTTGCGACCGCATCGAAACCATTGATATCAGTCCAACTGTAAGTGGCCAACCATCTGCTGAACGGTTAAATTCAGAGTCTAATTATGAACTACAGCTTGCCGAGGCTTGCAGACGTACCCACAATGGAGAGAGTGTTAGCTTCCTTTTCAAGCACGCTCCTGTCGACTAGAACAGAGACGACGACTCATTCAACAGTGGTCAGTCAACACACGGATCTCGGCGTTCATGGCGGTTTTGGCGTTAGGGTCACCATCACGACTTTGCTCTTTCTTCCTAATGACATATTACGGGCACTACGATGATCTGCAGATCGCAGGCCAGGATCCCGTAACTAGTGGTTCAGTCACTGCTACATCACGTGGTGTCGCACTACCTTTGCATTAGTGAAATTAATATGCAGACTAATCGTGTATTTTGCTCGCTAAAACACGTGGCAGGTGCTCAAAACAATTCCGCTGTCAACCCGGTTTGACATGTTGGCTGAGGACGACGCCACACTGAGGCACTCGCTGCGTTCGCTGCGCTATGTGATGCGAGCTAATGGGGCTAGTGTCATTTTAGCCTGCATCAGTGCGAACTTTATATGGTCGTCAAACTTCTTGACCTAGCGCAAATCAGGGTTGCGCAACGTGCAGTACCTCCGTGATATGTCTTGCATCCGGTCAGAGTGGCGTTCGTGCAGATACGGACAACCTGGACGTGAATGTCGCCATGGCTGATAGAGATACGAGAGTTGAGCGCGTGCACCTCAGACCTCGTATTGAATGACAAGTGCAGTTTGTATCGAGAACACGATTTGATTCAGTACTAGTTGCAGAGAGAAAGGACTAGGCTACGCCACGGAGGTTGCCTTATTGGTTTAGTGCATCTTCATCTCAGCTTGCCCCAGGTCCACATACCGTACCATAGGCGGTCTAGAGACGATCCTGCTACTAATGCCGGCACATTTTTATGCCCGGCGCTCGAGATGTCCCCGACTGTCAACAAATCTAGACAATCACGATCATGCGAGTCACATCATCATCGCCCTTTCCCCTGTTTGTGTCTTTCTCCGCGATTGTCAGACTGCTCGACAGGTTGGCACAAACCACGATCGACCGCTCCGTTCCGGCGAGGGGCTCACCCACCTGATGCATGCTTGCTCGACTACGGGACTGCTGGATGTGCAGACAAGGATTTGCGCAAGGTTACGGACTGGTGATGATCGCCGCTTTTTCTTCATAGGCATATGATTTCTAGGTGGTGGTCTGTGGTGAGTTGCTCCGCGGGCCTCAATGCTGGGTGTCGACATGCGCACGCTAGTCGGTGCTGGAGGGTACTTTACATGTAACCGAACGTTGTAATGATATTGAGGCGTGCGGCAAGGCATTCGGGAGGGGGATGTCTTTTTGCCATTCACAGAGCGTTGGAGGCGTTAGAGTTTGGATCCAGGGTTCGGCTATGGACTTTAGTCGGCTCCTAGTGATTTGGGGGGAGATACTACGTCTCTTTTGCCCGGTATCACCCTATTTTGATATTTACCGATCTATCCGGTGGGATAGCAAACTACATAACTCGTATGATGGGGAAAAAGAATTCGCATGTGGTAAGGGAAGCAAAAGGTTGTGCGTGTGCGCACGCATATTCCAAACTCTGTTACTACTCTGCAGGATCGGCGCCTTTTTGACCGGTATTACAGAGTTCACACCAGCATCCAGCAACAACCCAGCAGTTTAGAAAAGAGACGTGCGGGAAAAGGAGGCACCTGCACTGGTTAACATACGTTACCACGACCAGGACAACGGAATTAGCGAGTGCCGCGAGGTGCCAAACTTCCAAAGCAAAGCCGTGTGTAGAAAAGTGTAAATCTCTCCTTGGACGCTTACTAAATGTACAGCTAACGGTAGACGTTTATCGGATAAAGGGAACAAAGTTCAAAAGTGATCGGTCGATGAACACCTTCCGCGACTCAACTGCCGTCGCGCTAAGTTGGTGCATTTGGCCCTTCAGCTGTTCCTCGTATTTCCTCTATGTCCCCTATCAACACAGTATAGCTGTTGTAATAGTAGAGATAATCGTTGTAATAGTAGAATCGTAGTAAGCAAACCCCCCATACTATCTATCTACCTAGTATACATGTACACATTTCACGTACATACATACATACATGCATACATACACATCTATCCAATTTACCTACCCGCAACAAACCTTACCCCTATATCCAGCGCGGCCTCCCCCAACTCCTCACCCGGCCGCATCCACTCCCACCATTCTTCTTTCATCCCGCATGCACACACCCGCACCCCGAAACCTTTCCAACCGACTGTGTACACTTCCCCCCCACGCTCGCATACATCGGAGATTTTTTTTTATAAAAAAAGCAAAAGGCTCAAACCTTCCCAAACCTCAAAGAACGCACAGGAATACCTCCGCACCGTGAGTCCATTGTTACAATCGGCGATCTGGGGGAAGGGGTGGGGGGAAGAGGCCCGAACCAGCCCCGTACTGCATATACCACACATCCCGGCATTTCCCTCTGCGCCCTTAGTTTTTGTCAACGAAAAGTCTATTTCCTAGCTTGGCCTTGTTTTCATCCTTGCGACGTTTTTTGTTGTTTTTCCTGTCTTCGGCGACTGCGGGATTTCGGACCTCGCGGCGGCGGCGGCGGCGGTGTTTGATCGGGGGAGGGGTGTGTCGCAGAGTCCGAAAAATATCGCGGAGGAAGAAAGGGGGGAGGGAGGGAGGGGAATACGAAGATGTGGATGATGATGATGGTGGTTGTGGTGGTTGTGTTAAGGGTCAACGGGAACGGGAACGGGAATGATGAATGGACCCTTGGAGACCCTGCAGGAAGGGAAAAAAAGGACCCTGAAGAGACCCTTTTCTCGTTCTTCACTTGTTATCTCGCAATCGTTTGACCCTTTTTTTGCGTGGACTTTTGGTACGCGTTTACCCTTTCGTCCACCCAATTTTTCATTGCAATCTCGATCGAGATCGAGATCGAGATTCGAAATGGGAGGCCTTGATTATCTTATTGTTTGTTTACGGTTTTAAAGTTTGGTACTTATGGGGGATTGTAATTTAGTGTGTGGGAAAATTAGAGTGTAGAGGTAGTAGGGCTTAGGAAGCACAGACTGTGTGGAACGTCTAAGAAGTGGGGGGAGGGAAAATCTGTGAGATTTACTTTCAATTTTTGCAGTGTCTTCTGAATGCTTTTTTTGTTTTTCCCTACTCTAGACTGATCGGTATTTCTGGAAATTTTGGATTGCGGTGGCTGCAGCATGGGCAAAAGGTTAATGGGGGCATAGCCCCAAGTGGTGGGACATGGCATTGTGCGGGGGTATCCTGCCTGGTGTCGTGACCTCAGAAAGGGAGAGGCCAAAGTACAAATGTCGAATGTAGTCACATGCATTGGTACCCTGTCTCGAGATACCGTATTCGGTGCCTCGCTGTCGAAAGTAGTAATCACTTGAGAGCATTGACGTCGGACACCGATTGTATTCTCTACGCCTCGCATCGAGTCCTCACCACCACCTCCGTTTACGGCCGTACATTAGTATCATCCTTAGCAACGACTACAACTAAAACCCTTCCTCCTCCAGCTATATCAACGACCCACATGGAATGATTTGCGCTTGAAGCGTCCTGTGTTCCTTACCGTGCCTTGCGCGGCAATGCAAAACACGCTTGCGTGCATACTAACCCCCAGAGCGCGGCCCGAAAGGCAACTTTAATCACCTCGCCTCGAGTGGGGAATAGGAGGGGGGATGGGGTGGACATGACATCCTTGCATGCAGCTACCCAACGACAATACAAGAAAAAAGCGACGCAAGATATATCCCCGACTGACCATCTAGTTGGAAAACCCTGAAAAAGTATGATCCAGATGGATTGGGGACCCTGGCCTTCCGATGCCTCTTTAGGAGAGGGATTGGCGCGTCGTTAGGGAGTATGCGGGCTAGCTCAAGTCATGATAACTTGCCTCACCCCACTTTATCTCTAGGAATCTTGATGTTATAGTAATAGTAACTTGGTTGTATGCATGCAATGTGATGAACATGCACAACGGCCCGAAAAGAGCTGCACAGGGTCTTGCAGCATGTACATACTTGACTGTTACTAGTTCTTTACATTAATCATCGTCGTCCAGGAAGGTGACGCGTTCATCTGGGTTAGAATGTAAGGCTAGGGTCTTTATCGGCGTTCACTTTCGTATCTGCATGCTTACTGGGTTCACTCGTTTGCGAGACATGGGGTGTTTGTAGTAGAGGCGGACAGAAACGGAATGGAGGAGTGGCTGCGCGAGTGGGGCGGCGAGTGGAGATTGTAGTTTGCTGGTGTGACGATAGGAAGAGAAGGCAACGCGAGATGTTGGGATTATGGGATTTGCCTTGCAGCAAGTGTAAAGTGAGTGTGTCGGATGCTCTGGTGGCGAATTAGGATAGGCCAAGGCTAGTAGGGAGTACAACCCATGTACATACATTTATGGTGCGAGAGATCGTACGATGACCGAACCCCAAGACCGAATGCAGTAATTGGAGTAAAGAGGTTGCAAGGGATATATCAAAAGGAGGGGTTGGAATGAAGCTGCAATATCGAAATGGCGTGGTGATGGCGAAGACATTATTGTATCATTTGATCTCCACAACAAGGTCGTAAGGGAAAGGAAATGGAAGATCCATCGCCAGTTGTTGCCGTTCAACCGGATTGTTCCGATGAACCTGCCGATGAACCATGGGTCTTTGGTAATGGTAGTTTCTCATCGAGTCGTTTTGGAGAACGGAACGAACTTGGTGATATCAGCAACATGATGGGGAAATATCTTTACCTAGACAAGATCGTAATGCATCACAGGCTACTGTTGCTCTTGAATTGATAAATCTATTAGGTATCTTGAATAAATTGAGCAATCCTTATAATTAAAATGTTTTTTTTTGAACTTTATTGAACACGAACAGTTACTCTTGGGCAAGGTAGAGACACACCAGTGGCATCACTTTTTCGCTATTTTTCGTCTGAAAGTGCACCCCGTGATACAGCAAACGAAGTTCTCATCTTGAAGAAGTGGACATAGGACATGCTGCAACAAAATCAGTTTCGGTGTCTGAAAATAATAGATAACATGTGTGGCTTTGACGAGAAAAGACATTGGATACAACGAGATATGAGAAGCACTCGGGAGATAGTAGATTGAGCAAGATTTCATATGAACAGTTACAATTTACTGTTTTCTTCAGGCAAGAACTGCGACCAATACTCTGATTTCGTCTCCTGATTTCCCCCATTCTTATTCTTATTCTCAAGAGCCTTCTCAAATAACAAAGCCTCCTTTCTCTTCCTCTTCTCTTCTCTCTCTTCGTGCAGCTTTCTCTTTGCTGCTTTTCTGTCCGCCTTCTTCTTCGCCTTCTTCTCCGTCCTTTCCTTTATCTTCTGGCTGGCCTTCTCTCTTGTCGCTTGCTGCGTACCACCAGCGAATAATAGTTTAAGCTGCACATGTCTGATAACGCCTGGAAGCTCTGGCTGGTAATAACGGGTTGTGAGATCCGGGTCAGAAAGTAAGCGTGTAGTTTGCACATAGAGTTTCTGGAGAGCGGATGTGAGCGGTGTGTCAGGATGGTACGGGAAAGACGCAAAAAGATCCTTTCGATCAGAATCAGCAAGCGGTCGGTAACTGAGTCTTGGTACTTTTGTTTCTTTTTCGCCATCTTCGGCTTGGTTGGTGGTTTGTTCGATCTCTGGCACTTGATTTTGCTCACTTGCTTCTTTTTCTTCTTGTTTTTGATACTCATCTTCCTCAAATAGATGAGACGAGCTTTGTCCTCTATTTTCAAGGACAAACGCTAGACCGAGAGAGTGCCGACCGTTGCTGTTGTAAACAGTGCCAACTTCAGATGTCTCATCAACGTTGTCGGTCCAGAAAATTTCCCCCTCAAACAGTCTCTTAGCTGTCCGATACACGGTACCGGTAACTGGAATGAGCTTGTCCGTTTCGTCCATGGTGGCATTGACTTGCAATCGCCCACTGCCATGGCCAATGGTGATCGCACCCTTCATCAAAGGGTCAGGGGCTAGCATCTGCTCAACAATGGTCCCAGGTATACGAGCAGCGACTGCTGTTGTCAATGCTGCAGTCAATGGAATAGCCCGATGGGGTTGCGTGTCTGAGAGGAAACGGATGACAATGTCCATTTGTGATGACAGAAGTGTTTTTCCGGATAGTACAGGGTGAGTGGATGACTGCGACACAAGGCCGATCTTGGGAATAGTACGGGGTACCTCTTCTTGTGTTGCTGCAATTCCCATTGCCACTGCTGCGGCCTTTCGTATGTTTTCGAGTAATGCGAGCTTGTCCGGAAGCCTGTTGAAGTCGTTGGGAAGGATCGTACCATCTACGCCAACATCGTCTGCGCGGATGAAGACTGCCGGATTTGCTCCATCTACGCAGGATACTTTATAGCCTGCGATGTTGTCTATCCGTTTGCCCGTAGGAAGCACTTTACCGGTCTTACTGCCATATGGGTGTTTGAAGTCAAGTTTGATCTTTGAACCGTTTCCAGTCACCCCATCAATGCTATAATCTCCCACAACGGTAGCCTGGGCCCCGAGAACCGTAAAGGTAGAGTTTATCAACTTGCCGGTATTGGTATTCCGGATTCTGACTGTAACCTCTCCGTCACCCTGCGCATAGATTCGAGGCGGAAGGAGGCCTGCATTGTATGCATAGGGACCGATGGCGCTACTCATGTTCCCACAATTGCCTGCAACGTCGACTTCATTGTTCTCAATGCCTAGACCAACGAAAGTATAGTCAACGTCTACTTCTTGGTCATCAGCATTTTTTCGTGCTTCCTCTTGAGCCTGTATCTCCCGAGCGGTTTCTCGAGCTACATCTATGCCACCGTACCCTGTACGAAAGCGAGTTGCAGTGACACCAGGAGCAATCCTTTTTCCATAGGGCTCGACTAGACATATCTTGCTCAAACTCGATATGCCCGCACCCATACCGTCGAGTTGTCGTCCATAGGAATCACCACTTCCCATGATCTGGCGGAAGATGGTCGGCCATTTTGCGCGCTCTTTGGGGAGATGCTGAGGTTGGATCATGACTGCCCGCGATGTCCCTCCTCGGTAATAGGCAGCCTTGATAGGCTTCTGCACCGATGCAAAGGGAGTCGCATCATGTCGAGACACGAAAGTGCGTATGCGGAGGGAGTATATTGGCGAAGAACGCATTACGCATCACGCATCATGGAACTGAGCCCTGAAGAGAATCAAGTCAGAAGTCTCAAGGTAAGCAGATCAAAGGCGAATATTCGGGATCCGACCTCGGGATGGTAAGACTGGACCCTGTTCGGGTGGGTGCACTGGGCAATCCCGTCACAGCTCCGAAATTTTCTCGAAGACGATCAACATCATTGCATCCCACATCCTACATACCTACTTTTTCTTGCCGCACAATCATCTCGCTGCATCCTCGTAGATTTCAGATATCAACATACAACATGCTGCAAAGAACCATACTCCGCGCCTCGAGGCAACAGGCTGCCCGCCAAATACGGGCTTTTGCGCCACTACGTCAACAGTCCCCCATCACACGAGCAGTCGCCGCACCCGCCATCCGATGGTACTCAGATGCCCCGCCGGCAAAGGAGGGCGAAGCAGCTGAGAAGAAGGAGGATGCGCCAGCAGAAAAGAACGAGGTACCACAATTGAAGGAGCAGCTAGAGAAGAAGGACAAGGAAATTGTCGAATTGAAGGCATGCCACAACCCATGACACAATAGAAAGAGGGGCAAACCACTAACAATGTCCAACAGGACAAATATCTCCGCTCAGTCGCCGACTTCCGTAACCTCCAAGAGCGCACCAAGCGTGAAATCCAAGGCGCAAAGGACTTTGCCATCCAGCGCTTCGCCCGCGATCTCGTCGAGTCGGTCGACAACCTCGACCGCGCCCTCGGCACCGTGCCCGAGGAGAAGCTCAAGTCGGATAACACTGATCTGATTGCCCTGCACGATGGCATCAAGATGACCGACACCATCCTTATCAACACACTCAAGAAGCACGGATTGGAGCGATTCGACCCCTCGGAGTCAGCGGAGAAGTTCGACCCCAACGTCCATGAGGCGGTGTTCCAGGCACCACAGCCAGACAAGGAGGACGGCACTTGCTTCCACACACAGCAAAAGGGCTTCAAGCTCAACGGCAGAGTACTACGACCGGCAAAGGTTGGCGTTGTAAAGAACGCCTAAGTTACAAACTCCTACACGATCTATAACGACTCAGACTCTTTTTTTTCTCGCATCTGTATGACTACCTACCTTGGCTTCGCTGCTCCAAAAAAAGAAGGCAGCGGTACATTTTGGGAAAAAAAAAGGCGTTTTTCTTCCTGTGTATGTGCCACACTCATCGGCTTACACTTGAAAATTCTCTTCTTTTTTATGGAGACAACGTGTACATATATTCCCCTCTCTCTCTCTCTCTCACACACACACGCATCTGCAAACAATTGTTTCGCACCAAAATTAACCAAATGACGTAACTTTGCGAAGTTGTGTAACTGTAATATTAGCTTATTGATGGACAATGATGATGAAAGACGAAGAAAGTCTTGAAGGAAAGAGAGAAAAGGTCAATTGACATTTGCTTTCGACCCTCTCCATAATCTGTCACATTCTGAATAAGGATTCTTTCTCTCTGTTTGTGACGACGCCCAACCTGTTTTCGAACGCCAGCCCATGCATTTGTTTTTTTTTGACCCAATCAGAGCACATCGGGTATTTCAATTTTTCTGGAATCTCCCCCAATTTCATGATACATCTACCAGCCCTGGCCGTAAGGCGTAGCACCATATGGTGTAGTGCCTCCTTGGGCCGCGCCACCCCAGGAACTGGCACCACCATAGCCTCCGGGGCCTCCGACCGGCGTGTAACCACCTGCGTCGCCGTAGCCTCCTCCATTCAACATGGGGCTCTGGGCACCACCGAAATCCTCGTGGTCTCCAATGCCACCAGATAGTTCTTTGAGGACTTCGGCGAGTTTGATTTGTAACCGTTGAATTCCCTTTGCGACAATCTGATCGGGCTCGATGCCGCCGACTGTTTCGACGTCGTAGAAGAAGCGCGTAGGCACAGCATTGTAGTTGAAGGGTTCGTCGGGGTTGGGTGGACCGCCGTCGAGATTGACACGGGCTTCGTCTTTGGGCCTGTGTGCATATCGTTAGTTTGACGCGGTCTCGTCACTCCACTCAACAAGACTATACACACCACTCCTTCTCTGCGTCTTCCTCGTGCCAGTAGTCCAGGTGGTGCAGCTTGTTTGCGGGATCGTATTCGAATCCAATCGCTGCACTGGGTGCCCACTTTGCGTGTTCCTTTGCAATGCCCTTCTTTGCAATGCACTTCATGTTGATGGCCTGACCTCTGCGCAGCTTCACGATACAACTGCCCGTCCCCTCTGAATCCGTAATCACTGGTCGTCCTAGTTCGTCATTCGGCGGCCTCGACTCGATGACCAGATCGCGCGCATACACCTTCATAACCTCACTGCCTGTGCATTTGGCATTGAGAGTGAGAACGACACTACAGTTGTCGCAGTAGCCTTCGCAGTCACAGTCGCGCGAATACAACAGGTCATCTACGCCCTTGGACGACAAGGGAATGAGACCGAGGCGGTGGCAGACAAACTCATCGGCAAGGACCGATGTGTTGTCAAACACTTCGACGACATCGATGGCGAGCGTCGGGATCTCGGCGAGCATTACACGGCGAAGTGCATTTGCGGTCTCGAGATTGAAGTTTTGGACAATGAAGTGGGCGCGCTGGTTGTCGGCCTGCGCATGGCTGTGTTAGCTCGACGTATCCGCCAAGGTAGACAGAGCGGGCGGTGTACCTGAAGGAAGCGGACGTTGATTTGGCCGCCATCTGGATCGTAGTCCATCGCGTCGTCGTGTGGGTGAGAATGGGGCTGAGGGGTCGTAGGAGTCGCAAGCGAGCCGAGGTATTGAGGCGACTGGAACGGATGAGCGACAGGTACGTGTTGGCGTGTATGGAGTGGTGCTGGCTAGGGTCGTCGTGCTATACGGAGATTCTTTGAGGTGAGCCTGGCGCGGAGAGGCGGCCTAAGCCGATTGCGGCTGAATACCCCACGCGCCACATCTGCGCCACAGATTGGTAATGGGAGGCTTCGGTTTGCGCCGATGGAGTTCGCATAGCCTAGAGTGTTCTTTGGTACTTTGTAGAGTAGTGCCATGCACGATGTTAACCACCCAAGTGTCGTATAGTAGGATGAAGAAGAAGCTTGGAAATGAAATGTAGTATTGTAATAGGTGCGCCAGTGATTCTACAGGGCTAGAAGCTAATGTTATCTTCGGCTTGCCAATGCAACAGGAGTCGATAGCATCACGAAGAAACGTGCCAGCTCAGCAAAGACGCTCAGCCTGCGGACTTCGAGACATTAGCGTGACAAGGTGCAACTTGCATCCGGCCTTGTGCGCGAGGTGCTTGCGACACCTTTTATCGAAACATACGCCGCAGGCCCAGCATGGTGAGAGTTGTCGCGTGTAAGACACTACTAGAATGCTACTATCGGCTGACAAAATCGGCGTGCACAGGACTGCCCAGGGTCATGTTGCTAGTTGAGCCAACCAGTACAATGGATTACCCTGTCAGGTTGTACGGCGCAGCGCGAGCAGTGACGTTGTTGAGTCTGCTGCCAATCAAAGACTTTATCACTTGCCGAGTTGGAAAGACATCGGCCGTTGCAGCGTGTATGCCGTGCAGTCAGTCTGAACATAGCCAAGGCGGACACTAACAGCAGGCGTGTTGCTTCAGTGCTGTGCAGATATCAATATGTGGACCAAAGGCGATGCTGCTAGAGTTTGCCTTCGTCCGGTTGGGGGCGGAGTTGAAGGCGAGTGTGCAACAACGAGGCTGAGGCCCTCTCCTTTTCTTTGCGCACCGTGATGTTGTCCGCTGAGTCTCCATGAAAGACGCGTCTCCGAGGCCCGTGACCCCTCACTACGCAACGTGTTGAGAAGGAGAGTATGGGGGGGGCAGTGCAGTGGTGCCCAGTCCTGGCAATGGTAGCGGGTATGGTGACGGCCGAATTCTAGGCTTGGCGATATTGAGGCGGAGCAACGCTTGCTGCTGGCATGCCGAAGCTGGAACCACTCGCCGTCAGAGGGCAATGTTTGATATAAGACGCACTCTGTCACAACATTGCTCTCCAACTCACCATAGCTATTCAACCCACCAGACATTCACAACATATCCCCTACTTTAACATCCATGATATCAAGCATGCAGGCTACCATACCATCGCCACAGCGCTCTCGCGCATCATCACGAAGCAAGTCACCGCTCTCTATCGACCTGTCAGACTTGCCACCACTAGTCGAACCATCACCACCCTCAAACACTCTCATCATCACCGTAAGCAATGTATCGAACGAGTTGCAGCTACAGTACTAACAAGGCCTAGAATCTTTTGGCACCCGAAATCTTCCAACTATCTACTCTTACCGAGATCCGCGAAACAATCAACCAACATGCGAAGGTGCACACATGGGCGCCACTCAAATCTTTCCGTCGCATAGTGGTTTCCTTCTTCGATACCGACTCTGCGATACAAGTTCGCCAGGCTCTTGACGGTGAGCAGCTCATGGGCTTCCGTATCCGCGTATACTTTGGCGTGAACACACCCATGAACCCCTCAGACCAGCACCTGGCACTGCCCAAGTCGGATCGACTCTTCTTCATCTCACCACCACCATCACCGCCTATGGGCTGGGAAACAAAGGAAGAGGATGCACCCAACACAATCGTCCACCCAGAGGATCTGGCAGCAGCACTAGCCAAGCTCCATGCAAACCCCGAGGCCTCGTCACCTACTGATAACGGAAGCAACATCATCACCAGGAGGCGGACAGGCAGTACAACTGTAGTCTACCACCCGGAGGACCACGGCGACTCGCCTAACCTTCCTGCCATATCCGTCGAAGACACAACCGAGACGCCTGAGGCTTTGACGCCCCTCGATGCAATGGAGGGAGTCGAAGGACCTATTGCTTCGCAAAAAGCTCAAGGCATGACTACCAGCACCGCCAGGCCACCAGTCGAGCTCATGCACTGAGCCCTTGTGTCACTGTTTTTCGGTCTTTTCCTTTCCCTTCTTTTTTATGTGTTATCAAAAAAGCATTACATGTGCATGATTTCAAGGTATGGCACGGCTTTGGCGTTTATGATTTACTGGGTTGGGAAATGCTCGGTTCCGAGCTGGTTCCGTGCATCGGATCTGGGGTTAGTATGAATTGCGGGCGCATGTCGAATAGCATAGTACTTGGCTTCTGCAGGAGTTGCAGCGCATATGGAATGAAACGAATACCTCTAATCTGAGACTGCATTGTCATATGTATACAGTGAGGAAATAGAGATGGCCATTAACTTCTGGCTGAACTTGACTCAAGATATCAGCTTGTCGGTGTGGCTTGCAAGTTCCATTTGATGGAAAGAATGATGCAATCATCTGTTTTCGGTCGCTTGCGACGTTGAAGTTGCGTCTGGCCCTGCCCTGTACACTGAAGCAAAGCTCTCGCGTCAGGGCGTGACTAGGTAACCAAGAATTTTGTTCAAGGCCACTTGTATCTTGAATCATAAGAATAAGCGAAAAACATTGACTTACCACCTCAACTTACAAAAAAAAACACCTAACTGTTGTTACCCATGTTCGCGCAGCCAGGCACGTGTGCACGTGATGCGCCAAGGACACTAGCGCGCACCACTCTGTAAGCGAGGCCTGTCGAAAAGCAGATTCCGAAATCTCCAATTCAGACTCTCACGACCATCTACTAACGTTGCAGCTTCCGCACGCCGTCGAGACGCCGCAGTCAAGATGAAGCTCAACATCTCCTACCCCAACAATGGCACCCAGAAGCTGATTGAGATTGACGATGAGCGCAAGCTCCGCGTCTTCATGGAGCGCCGCATGGGTCACGAAGTCCCTGGCGACAGCGTCGGCGACGAGTTCAAAGGCTACATCTTCAGGATCACCGGTGGAAACGACAAGCAAGGTTTCCCGATGAAGCAGGGTGTCATGCACCCTACCCGTGTCCGACTCCTGCTCTCTGACGGCCACTCCTGCTACCGCCCCCGCCGCACTGGTGAGCGCAAGAGGAAGTCCGTTCGTGGCTGCATCGTCGGCATGGATCTTTCCGTCCTGGCTCTCAGCATCGTCAAGAAGGGTGACGAGGACATTCCCGGCCTGACCGACATTGTCCACCCCAAGCGCCTCGGTCCCAAGCGCGCGACCAAGATCCGCCGCTTCTTCGGTCTCAGCAAGGAAGATGATGTGAGTTTTCTCATAGCTTCTTCGCCAATCCTGCTTCGCCCAGCGGATTGAGTCTCGCTCTTTCCTGCAACAAGCAGCGCATTGAGTCTGAGCAAGAAGTGAGCCTAGTAGTTGTAAAGGTTTGAGCACTAACAATTACATTTGTAGGTCCGCAAGTTCGTCATCCGTCGTGAGGTTCAGCCCAAGAAGGAGGGCGCCAAGCCCTACACCAAGGCCCCCAAGATCCAGCGTCTGGTTACTCCTCAGCGTCTCCAGCACAAGCGTCACAGGCTCGCACTTAAGCGCCGCCGGGCGGAGGCTTCCAAGGATGCTGCCGTACGTACATTCTATATCTGTTCAAAGAACCAAACACTAACAACATGGCAGAACGAGTACGCTCAGATTCTGTCCAAGCGTATCAACGACGCTAAGGCTGCTCATGACGAGGCCCGCAAGAGGAGGGCGTCTTCCATGAAGCACTAGAGGATCATCATGAATTCATGATTGGATCGTGAAATGGTTACATTGGCGTCGGCACGAAAATAAGGGAGTGGGCTCCTGTATCTGAATGAAAACTTCGGGCATTCAAAGGGATAGGCGCTTCTCATACCACTGACTGTTTCAAGCAGTTGTCTGAATAAACAATTGCATCACTTCACGACCGCCACCTATGCTTCCTGTATCTCGCCTTGTTGTTTTTCTCGTCTTGTACGTTGCGAAAGCTGAGCATCGGCACTTTTGCAATACTGTTGCCATGATTCCTGGGGACTTGCAGAGTGTTACGACCTCGTTGGAACTGTCAATGAACAAATAAGCATAGTTGCTATTGCTCCTAGGCACTCTCATTCACGAGGCTGTTGAGCTTATCTAATCACTGTGCCCTGACTCTCAGTACCCCTTGCATAGGGACCCTCTAGGATGTCGCTCCCACCCAGCAAACCCATTGCCCCGTTACCCAGCAGGCCGCTTGACGGCACGCTACCTCGACGGTCCGACCATATCTCATGAAAACGAATTGCCATATCGCTAGCTGCAACCACTATGCATCCCTCTTCCACACCCCTTCTTGACCAAACACCATCTTCGCCTCTCGCTCTTCCGTCGTTACTGTCATCCTCCAGCTGTGCCCCACTTGTAGGTCCACCAGGGTACGCAATGGCGCACAGAGCACGATTCTCATCATACCACGGCACAGCAACAAGCTGCTCGCAGCTAGGCCATGCAAATACCGCGACACGATACGGATGTTCTGGTTGGGCAAAGCCAAACGTCGCGGCTATCTCGCGCCGCGTCTGCGACCAGATAAGACTGGTGACCTGGGCTGCACAGTCGATGGTTGCAAGACAGGTGCCTGAGCGCGTGTGGTAAAAGTGAATACAGCGGTCATTTGAGCCGCCGCCAATGGCGATGAGTCCCCGTTGCCAAGGGCAAAAGGCCATTGCTTTGACGGCAGCGTTGAGGGTCCATGTGTGCTTTGCTGCAGAGGGAGTGAGATGCAATACAGAGCTATCACGATTCGACACTGTGTAGATGGATTCTCCCGTCGATCCCTGACGGACGTCGAGCAAAGTTGACGTGTCTTGGCCTGGTGGGTTCGGGCGGAGCACTTTCTTTGTTTCGAAGAGATTACAGTTGTTATCGTTTCCGCCGCTTGCGAATAGCTCGCCGTCTGGGGACCATGTAAGGCCGCAGATCTGTTGGCTGTGAATTGTTAGACGGGCGAGAAGGGTCATGGCGCCGTGCCAGCCAAAGAGCGCGCTTTGAGTCTCCGATGGCCATTCTACGCTGTAAAAGTAAATATGGCCCACTTCATCCCCGATGATCAACTCTTCGGTTGGGACAGTCATTGCTCTATCGCGAAGAGAAGGACGACGTACAATAGTAGGTCTCCAAGATACACATGATACTGGCTTGGGCTGTGTAACATCAAAGCGAGGTTCCGAATCAAAAGGGCTCCAAAGTGAGATGCGTCCATCTGCTCGTCCTGCAGCGAGGATTGCTTGGCCACCGCACTCTGATGAAAAACTAAGGGATGTAACGTGTCGATCCACCGGAATGCTGTTTGGCGGTCTCGCATTGAGCGATTCTGGCGTGTTCACACCACTCCGCTCTGACCAAATGTGTACAAAGTTTCCAAGGCCGACAGCAAGACATTTGGAGGTATCTGAATATGCGACAAGGGTGCAATAGTAGTCATCGCGAAGGTCAGGTGCGTCGAGAACTGTGGGTTCAGTAAGCTTCAGTAAACCCTGGGATTTATAGAACCTATCTGAACGGCAGTATTGGGACAGTTCTTCGCTTCTGCGATACTTGACGTTGTGCTTCATTGAATCGTTAGCCCAAAGTCGAGCGGAAGACACTGTGAGAATTGAAAAGACAAACGTGAGCTAAAATTCTCTTTGATCCATGCGCCGTCTCGCCACACGTGTCTGCCATGTGATTGTGCGCTAGACTCTGGAGAATTTCGAGAAGTCCACAGAGGTGAATGTTGAAGTATTCGATCTGTCCGATCAATGTCCAGTGCCAGTGCTAGTCGCTGTGTGTAGGCTTCTAGCTCAGCTTCAGGATCCGCTCGGCTGAGGAATGCAGATTTGTAGAGCGGCGCATTCGTTCCACTACCGAGCATCCTACCTCTTCCGGTGGATACAGCTACCACCGTGTCACTCACAGCAGAAGGTCCACCGACGTTCCAGACTGCACCAGTACTGATCTGGCGAGCAGCTAGGGGAACTGAGCCTCGTCTGAAGTGGATATTTCTCCTGTTTGCATTGATCCTTCCCAATATCACTGAATGTGTCTCCCGGAGCCCACGCAGTTCTTCATTCAGCCGACCACTCCTGCGCAAACGATGACTGAAGGCGCCTGCGTTTGTGTGAATACCTCTGTTAGTACCCTGTTCCGTTTTTCGACGTTCTGCAGGACTGTTGAGCTCGAAGCTTTCTCGCGCAACAGCTGGTGGTCGGCAGTAGGCTATGAAGCGATCAGGCGTGCCTGTTTGACTATACCGAGTCGACTCTAGCAACCCTTCTCGAGCTGCGGATCGACTAGGTCTTATGGGAGAACTCGAATAACATGAAGGAAATGGGCGTAGTTTATTTTCTGGATTGTTCTTCTTCGCTGGGGTATCAATATGGCTTGTGATGGGCTGAACTTGGCCTTCCTGGGTGACGAGTGATGTCCTAGATCCTGAAGATGGGAACTGGTCGTATGTAAGCTTTTCGACTAAGTCTCCTGAGGAGACAGGGTTGCTATGCTTTCGCCTTTTCGACAGTGATGACCTGCGATCTGGGACGGAGTTATGCGTTCTGCTTGGAGGAAGTGGTACTTCATCATCTATAGGACAGTTACGTATCACGGGTGATGAACGAGCGTGGGCGATATCGAGATCAGGAGATAGATACGAAGAGGATGGATTAGGAGCGGGAAGTCGCTGTGGTTTGACAGGTGAATCCCCGTGTGGCTGCACCGGTGAAGAATCGCACTTGGTTGCGTGGAATACCGGAATTGAGAGCGCTTCAAGACGAGAACTGAATCTAGACTTCGTAGGAGAAGATGCTGAGATCAGATGAAGGTCACGGATGGTATCGTCGACGTCCCGAAAGAAAAGACAGCTGCGACTTTTGCGAGGGGATCTGGGTGTCCTTGGTGACGACCACTCTTCTGTGCTGACAGTCTTTGTAGGGGACGGTGGCGGCACGAGGTATTCAGAGGTCAGTGGAAATGCATCATCATCAGTGTCGTTCATGTTGAGCGGCTGGAGCCAAGATGAGTAAACTGAAGAGCTTGTGTCGCCAACCTCAGTTCATGTGAAGCTGTATAAAGGAAAGCAGCCAGTAGATTGGCTACACCGATACTTTTACTGTTGGGTTAGTAATAATAATGGTGAATGAAATGTCAAGGATGTCGTGTGTTAAGTGTAGTGTAGATCTGATGGGGCGTTGAGTAGCAGCCTCCGTGGGCGGTGACGTGGGGGTAAGAGGTCCACGCGCGTGGTGGGGCAAATCCCACCGCGGCTCCAATCTGCAGCAGCTGCGAACTTGCATGCTGCTCAAACAACAACTATGGCAAGTGTAAGCAGATGGCCTGCTTGCATGCATGTAGAACATGACTAATAATTCTAGCACGGTATAGCACGCGGGACAGGTCCTGTTGTGCGTTCTGAGGAGGCTCGACAGAAGGAGCTTGAGCAGATTGCGCAGTACAAAGAGCTGGCAGATTCGGTGAATACAAAGGTACATGATTAGTCTTGAATAATTCCAGAGCAGGGCTAACTTTGGATACTACAGATTTCCGAGAAGCAATATACAATCGAAGCCCTCGGCCTAGTCACAAAGCTGCTAAACGAGAACCCCGAATACTACACAATATGGAATCACCGCAGACGCGTCTTGATGACTCTGGTGAGAGCAGAGACACCCGGACAGCCCCCACACGGCTTGCTGCAGGATGACTTGCAACTCACGTTTGCACTGCTCCGAAAGTTCCCCAAGTGTTACTGGATATGGAACCATCGCAACTGGCTCCTGCGCCAGGGAGAGGCTTTGATGGGAGTAGAAGCGGCGCACAAGCTCTGGTTAGGAGAGCTGCAACTCATAAACAAGATGCTGCATGCGGACAGTCGGAATTTTCATGCTTGGGGCTACAGACGTATTGTGGTATCAGAAATTGAACGCTTGACCGCAGATTCTGAGCCTACAACTGAGAACCCTCCAAAGAGTCTCGCCGAATCCGAGTTTGAATATACCACCAAGATGATCAAGACCAACCTATCCAACTTTTCCGCTTGGCACAACCGCAGCCAGCTTATACCCAAAATCCTCCTTCAACGTAACGCAGATTCCAAAGCACGTCGTGCCTTCCTCGATTCAGAGCTGTCTTTGATATGTGAAGCCATCAACACCGACCCGTTCGACCAATCCATATGGTTTTACCACCAGTACCTCCTCTCAGTTTTGTCTCCTTCGTGTCCAACAAACCACCTGGTTGTCCAAGATTTGACTAATGGCGAGCGGCAAAAGTACTACGAGAATGAGATGGAATATATACGGGAGATCTTGGAGGACGAGGCGGATTGCAAATGGATATACGAGGCGCTCCTTGGGCTTGCAGAGGCATACCTAGAAGTTGATGTTGGCACAGGGACGTTTACGACAAAGGACATGAAGTCATGGCTAGGCGAGCTGAAGCGACTGGATCCGTTGCGGCGAGGAAGGTGGGATGACTTGGAGAGAAGATTGAATCTCTGAAATGCCAATCAATGAACAATGACAGCCATCAAGACTTTCCGTTCGCTTCTTCAATGTTTGCCTTTACAGGCACTACCTCTTTCTTCGCTTCTTTTTTCCAAGCCCACAAACCCAGCATGTTCGACCAGGAATTGTCAGGCGGTTGGGAGGCAATTGTTTCTTCTTTAGCCCGGAGCTGAGGCTGTGCGGGACTAGGGTTGACTCCATTCGAAGCAGCGGCAGTAGCCAACTCTCTAACAAGAGTATAAGTAGGGGTGTAAGAGGGCGCTGAGTGATTGTGCGTACCGTTGGTACTCTTCATTCATCCGTGCAAGCCGTTGTTTCTTGAACTCGCCATCAAAAGTTGCTACTCCAATTGATACGCCCATGATCGCTGCCAATGCGACAGGGAGGATACGCCCTGCCATTCTTGTTCACTTGTTGTGTACGCGGCCTGTTGAGGTCTTCGCTTCGAGGTGGAGGTGAATGACGAAAGCACTCCCGCGGGGAAAAGTTCGGCATGCCTCCGCCGCCAGGACGCGCTAGCAGGCGAAGCACGGGACGACGCGTTCATGCCCTCCATTTACAGGCAGAAGCCCATTCCACCAGCGTCGAACCGCATTACGACATGCAGGCGCGCCCAAATGTCCAAATGGCGACAGAAAGGATTTGTCCAGGATTCGGATGAGGACGAAGAAGAATCTCAGCTCGAGAGCCAGGGTTCTAGGCTAAATGGTGGCTTGAGTAGACGCGTCGAGCGCGTCGAAGATGACATCAACGAGGTCAAGCAAGCTGAGGAGACAAGGCACCCCGTGAAAAAGGATGGAGAAGGCTCTGAAGGTTACTTTGCTGCTGATGGCAACACTGAAAGAATATGTCTACAAGAAAAGAGGATAACATCGCCCACGAAACACAATTCACCTAAGCGTCCCACGCCCTCGCCATTTACGCCGTCGTCAACGTACAACCCAAGACCTCAACCGTCAGAGAGTCCAGATCCGCTCCAAGGCTCTCCAACGCCAAAAGCTCTACGGACTACCCGAGCTCAGCCATCTCAACACCGCCCTGAATCGCCAACCCGCCCGCACAGCTCGATAGCGTCCATTCCTCCGCTTTTCGATGAACATGAGCCACCATTCCAAACTGCTCAAAGCTCAAACAAACTGCAACAAGCAGCTCCTGCAGAACACCCGAAGGGACGTACTGGGGCTTCGAATATATTGAATGAGTTTGGTATTGCGCCTTTGTCAGATAACTCTGAAGATGATGAGCTTTCCGATCCACCCACAGACTTGGAGTCACCTCCACCGGCGTTCATCAGGCCTCATAGACGGACAGCAGTGCAAGTTGTCATTCCATCTTCAACGGCTTTACAGCGGCATCTCGTGGAAGAAAGGGCAAGGCGTGACTTTCGTCAGCGGAAACCCATTCAGCTGCATCCTTATGCACTGGAGGGTGAGATGTACCGGAGGGAGGTCCAGAGCAGAGGTCTCCAGCCAGTACGAAGAGAACGATCGCGCTCGCCTCAAGGTCACCGAAAGCAGCAAAATGATGAATCGCAAGAACAAGACTTCAATCCTGACGAGAACCCTACGAGTAGCCCCCCAGAGGTGGAGATACCAGTCTCTAGTCCCAATGCCCCGCAGCTAGAGAAAGATGGAAATGCCAGAGGTTCAGGACATCAGCATGCTTTCAAGCCCATCAGACGCCCTCCTTCCACACAACTTCGCCATCCTCATGCAGCGAAACGGAGGAAGCCCAATATTCCATCTACACAGGATGTTGTGCCACCGACAAGCATATTCGAAAATTCTGGGCTGCAACGCGACATTTGGTCGATACCCCCTAATTCTCCTCCTTACTCGAGTAGTCCACCGCATGCGAACGCTTCAGCCCGCCGTCCAGGTGTGCTGCATGCGACGACGCCAGCCCCCAACTTGCCAACTCCCTCTACCTCATCAATCATGCAAGATGACCCACGTCCATTGTTGGAATCTGACTCTGATACTGTACCGCGCAGTACTCAAAGACCTAGTAGTGGGCTTCGTCGACCAATAAGAGTAGTACCGACAGACAGTTCGTCTTCCGCGGCAAGTTCTGCCAGCGAGGCAGAGCAGGGCGACAGCGAGTTACGAAATGTGAGCAGAAAGATTAAGGGGGTTTTACCAGCTTCCTGGCTACGATTCGACCGGCAGACTCAAGAACGACGGAAGGCTCAGCAACGTGAGCGAGACAGGATGCGTGCGAATATTGCTTTGTCCCCTGAGCGCAGCACACCAGTGCGCGGAGTTGCCCAAAAAATCACAAAACCACTGGGTCGGCCCCCGTTGCCATCAGTTCCCAATGCTTCTTCCAAAGATCCAGTCGTTATATCAGATGAGTCGGAGGATGAACTAAGGGCTCCTTTCTCGCGCCCCATCAAGGATGCCCAGAACCCTGTAACTAATGCCTCGGCATTAGCTAAGATATTTGACAGCCGCTACGCTGATGATGACAATCTGTCAGATATGGAGCATGACCGTTTGCATCTACCTACACTCGGAGGGACTGGCCCCAAGCGAAAGAGACAGAGTAAGCTGACCGACGCCTTTGGCAAAGCAAAGAAGATGAAATCTTCAGCCTATGCCGGACGACCCTCTGGCGGTCAGTCTGAGAAAAGAAAACACGGCCATCCTAGGAACTCGCGTCGGCCTGCTCCGCCAGCTATGAGCGTTGTGGACGTTGTTCTGTCGCCATCGAAACGAGCCGCCAATGTACCACAGTTTCTCCGAGTGGCCAGGCGGCAAGCCCTTCAAAGACCGGACCTTGCCCGCCAAAGTCCACGTAACAAACAAATACGACTGCATAATGCTCAGGATACCGAGGAAGCCAACACCGTTCTTGAGCAATGGCAAAAGGGCGCTTTAAAGCCGAAATCAGATATCACTATGCAAGAACGAAGACCTCGCTCTCCCTTGACTAATAGGGCCGACAACCAGCAGTATACAGAGCGAGAATTGGAAATTGATGCAAATTCTGCAAAGGATCTTGATACGCGACCAGAAGCTACAATAGAAGTTCCCCGATTGTGGCAACGTACAAACATGCCTACTGGTCTTCGGGTCTTTCGACGCTCGTCTCCTAGTGAGGTGAAGTCCACTCGTCGAAGTAAAAAAATATTGCAGACCAACAAGCATCACAAAGGTCCAGGGCCCAATGGTACCTTGCCATTCAGAGTTGCACAGCTGGAAGGTGATGAGAATGACTTTGGCCGTGACCACAGGAAAATCGCGTTCGAGAAAGGTTTACTGCATGTCGACCAGCAGTTCAGAAAGCAACTGCCTAATGAGCATCATATTGTCAATCCCCAGTTAGCGCGTTACCTTGCAGACGATGGTGTTGAACCGCCATTGCTCCCTTCTGCGAACGATTCAGGAGAGCGTACAATAGAGGCTTCAAGCAAACCAGAACCTATTACCAAGAAACGTCTCAAACTTAGGGGTCAAGCGCGAAGGATCGATGTGGATGCACGGGAATTCCGTCAGCCAAGCGAGCCAGCAGTTCAGGAAGTGCTCGAAACAATCGATGTTGCCCCAGTACAGGAACCTCATCCAGAGCAAGACCTCCCTGTTCTTCATGGATTGGGACTTTTTGGTGCCCGGTATCCCATCACATTTGACGTGTACTCACTGGCATCTGGGACATACTTCCATGCATCTACTTTGATTGGATCTAATGAGTTTCATCGAGCTCTAAGCATTGGGAAGCCAGAGAGTCGCAATCTTGATGAGACTGCGGGGTATTCTACCGTTACCGACGGAACAAGGTCTGTCAGATGTGGTTCATGGAATGACGAGACGTCTTCGAATCTACATGACCTAGTGAGGAACGTGTCGGCATCCTTGGTAGACCAATCATCTAACCCCGATACATCCACAAACATTCATGTTGGGGAAATGCCGGCAGCTAAAGTAACACGGTCACTCATTACTTACATATCCGATCATCTCAGCTTCCTGGATCCAATCGACCGAAAAGACTTCGTGGCTAAAGCAGTCCGGTTCTGCCAAACGCTCTTCGATGGTGTATTGGCTCCTTTTGATACCGTCGGCGGTCCTGGAACAGAATCTGGCTGGAATATTATGCGCATTGGCACTTATCTACTTGTCATAAGTCTCCAACTCCACCGTATTGCTCAACACTCAGCTGTTGACGAAGGAAGCCGAGTCGAAATCCTAACGCTATTAAAGAATGCCTCAAAGGCTGTGGTCACTCATTTGGTACGACAAGGTATCCCTGAGCTGGGCAATTTTCTCGAACTCAACAAGCGACACTCTGTGCGTGAGAAAGGTGTGCAAGACGGTGAAGTCGTTGTGGAGACCACAGTCGTATGCATACACGTCCTTGAAGAGCTACATATGACAGCTTGGGGATTTTGGGACCTTGCCAGTCAAGAGCTCAGCCCCAGAGTATCTGGTGCCACTCATCTCTCTGCTTTCGAAACAACATGGGCTACACTGTTCACTCTCCTCCCGTTTAACGAAATCGATGTTTTTGGTATCCCACTCAGAAATCGAAGAGAAACCTTCCAGAACG
Source organism: Bipolaris victoriae FI3 (assembly GCF_000527765.1). Taxonomy (NCBI): domain Eukaryota; kingdom Fungi; phylum Ascomycota; class Dothideomycetes; order Pleosporales; family Pleosporaceae; genus Bipolaris; species Bipolaris victoriae. Next base: position 90,714 of record NW_014575287.1, read on the forward strand.
ATAATTGGTCATGCATTCGGGATATCCTTCGACGAATATTTGAGCTGTACCCGAGCACGTACAGGAAGCATAGTGCATCACTGAATGATTATGTCCGAGCCAATCTTGCCCGATGCCACCGACTAATGACACACTGGCACTGGAGACGTCCCGAGTTGATGCTCAACGCCGTTGTGGACTTTTTTGGTAAGAACGGTCTTCGAGGTCTTCGACGCGAGGCAAGCGTTGGCTCCTTTCCTTTTCCGGATAATTTTGCTGCTGACCCTTCATTGACTGTTGAGCCGAATGAATACTCCTTCCATATCTCACTGAAGTGCCTTGCTTTGGGTCTGCGCGGTATGAAAGACGTTTACCCTGAGAAAAAGATTCGCAGCTTTGTCTTTCGGTGTTTACCCAACCACGGCCGAGCATATCCAAAAGATCAGCCTCTCGATGAGGAGAGCCTTGCAGCTTTGCGCAATCATCATGACCTGCTATCTGTTCTATACTGGAATGCCCCGCCAGCCTGTCGACCAAAGCTCGAACAAATTCGTGGTCTTGTAAATCACGATAACTCCCACCGCGAGGCTTGCAGATTGAGCGTTCGTGCCTGGGCGAACCTCACTGCTTTCCAATTATCTACCGAAGAGCCATATAAGTCTGCAGAACCCTTCGCACTTTGGCACAAGGATATCATGCACCAAACTTTGAGACAGTACAAACTCGCGAAAATCGAGGCGGATGACTTTCTGAAATCCATTGTTACTGAGGGTTCAACGAACATCTCAGCAGTCATGGTCCGTCAGACAATGGAGAAAAACCAAGAACAGGTCATTGCGACTTTGCGAGATTGTATTGCGGGTATGGGCAAGGCTATCAAATGCGCAAGGGACTTATCCTCTTTGACAAATTTTCTTATCGATTCCGATATCATGCATTTACTTGAGCTTCCTCACCTCGAAGATCGGAGGCTGGTCAACGTCATTCATGATACGCTCAAAGTTCTACAAGAGTATACCAAGTTGCATAAGATTCAGAAGATGCAGTCAAAGAAGGATGTAAGCCAGCAAACCAATGAGGAGAGCCAAGACTACGGCGATTTCCCAGACATGGACGACTTGGATGATCTAGATGATTTGGATTCAGCTCCTCCAGCGAAGCAAGTACAACAGTCTGGTCTCGATTTCATCCAAACACCACTTTGGCACCTGCTTTCGAACGCGTTTGGCGCGGAGAATGCACCAGATGACGTTCTGCTCAAGGATTGTGTCGATACCTGGGTTTGCATTGCTGAAGGCCAGATCGTATCGGGCGAGCGAGCATGGTCTTACTACCTCGATTCGTTCAGCCAGGTGTCATGGAAGCAACTACGTCAGACCGAGCAGACGCGCAAGTTCGGTCCCTACTTCCTGGCTGCTCTCATGGATTGTGACCCTACCGTGTATGAAGAACATCGAAATGACTTCCTCCAGGCTATGATGGTGTGTCTGGTGGAACGGGAAGCTATGCTCCGATTCCAAGATCGACTGCTGCACGCCATCATAAAGACCGATGGTGATCATCCCCTCATGCGGAACCTGCCATTCTTCCGTGATCTCGAAACTGGCGTATGGGATATCAACCCAGACTCCCTTCGCACTCGACGCCTAGCACTTATTTCAAGCATCCTGTCAAACATGCGAGATGACATCTACGCGGTCGAGCATCATGAGCCTGCGCGTGCGCTTGAAGCGAGAAGATTTTACGCCTGCATACTCAAAGACTTCATGACTTCTATGAAGTACAACTACCAGCAGCTCAGTCAGGGTACAACTATCACGGGCGCCTACGTCGAGTTCGTTCAGAAAATCGTTCAGTTCTTGAAGCAATACACAAGCGATATAGTGCCCGTACTACCTTTCTTCACAGACTCGGCCGCTTTCCCTCTACCCGCCGAAGATCCTACTTATGTAATTGCTCGCCTGTGCGGATATGCACCGAAGCTATCAGACTCTGGGAAAGCCAAACAGCTGTCAGTCTTCATGCAAACCGTAGCGCAACAAGCTGCCGCAGACAACCAACAAACATACTTGGTGCACCAGCTCACCACCGCGCTTTGTACCGATCAAGCACCAGCAGCCGACAGAGCGACACTGCGATCCGTACTATTGCAAGCCATCTTCCCAGCATACCTCGAAGAAATGCTCTCATCCAGCACCGCCTTCGCCATCTGCCTCCCAATTTTACAAGCCTTACCACCCACCCTTGACACGATGATCTTTGACCTCCGCATCAATCAACCAGAAAGTCTTGCTTTAATCGCCACCTCCATTGTATCCATATCCAACGCCTTCATCCGCGCTACAGAACAACTAAAAGACAACCGCCACCTCCTGCATCGCCCCTACGTCCTCTCCGCGCTGACCCACATACTCGATGCCATGACATCTATTCTACCGCCATTGGAATATATAATCAGCCGTACCTCCGCTACCATTTCTGCTCCTCCATTCATAACATACATCAATGATCTTATCGCATATACTCTTGCGATTTTTCATAATATGGAGCTCGACAGCGTACCCTCGTACACCGGCGACGCGCACGCTTCGCTGCCGGGTGACCAACACACAGCGCTCCTCGCTTTCTGCCGCCGCAGCTTAGCGGAAAGTATCAAGACGAATTGGAGTGAGAGTGCAGGTGCAATATGGTTCGGCGTTGGCAATGCCCGGCGCGAGGTACTGCTCGATGTGGGGAGCGTGGAGGAAGAAAGAGTAAGGTTGGAAGCATGTGCTATGCGGTTCCGAGGGGTATTTGATGAGTTGTATGGAGTTGGGGATTATCGCAGTGGGTATGAGATGAGTGCGAGGTTGGACGTTTTTGTTTAGCTGGCATGCGAGCGTCTTTGTTTCATGGGATTGTAATGTTTATTTTTTGGATGAATTAGATGAACGTGTTATGTTAACGTGCAACGCTGTCTTCCTGTTTGTGCAAAATCGATATCTCCGGGGAAACGTCACTCGTTTTCGCATTGTCGTTGTCTAGCTCTCATTTCAATTTCTGAACTAGTCATGTCGCATAAAATTAAGATTACCCTGCTCACGTCTGATAAGACTCAATCAAACTCCCATTGCCCGCGTGATTCCGCATTCATGTTGGAAGTTTCCAGCAAGCATGCCTGGTACCCGTACGAATACTTCACGCCTTACTTCTCACAAGCTTCATCGCTCCGCTAGACAAAGTACGCAAAATAATCTTCGAATCTCTGACAAGGGTGCGGACTCAGTGATGCTTCAGCCCGAATTGCTACTTTCACCTTTACCTTCGCCCTCGCCTTCGCCCTCGCCTTCGCCCTCGCCTTCGTCTTCACTCTGGCCTTTGTGTGTATGTTAGCTGCATTCTCTCTAAGGATAGATCAAGACTTACGTGTATTCAACAATGCTTCGTTAGCCTCCTGCGCCCTCCTTTTCGTGTCCATTCGTGCATTGGTTTTTGCAAAGTAGGATGAAGTATCATGTTTGACAGCATATCGGATGGCTTCAATATGTGTCATCTGCGAGGTGAAGGGATCATAACTGTGCATGTCCCAATCATGCGGAACAACAAGCCTTTGAGCACGTTCATTTGCTGTAGATTGATCATCTGTGCTAACTTCGGAAGCGGGCGTCTTCTTCTTATTTTTCTTCTTATTCTTCCTCTTCTTTTTTTTGGGTGTCTCGGCTGAGGCGTGTTCAGACCGGGCGGCAGTCTCCTCAGCAGGTGTGTCTTGAGGAGGAGCTAGAGCGCCAATATTGCCGTCAGGAGCAGAGCGAGCATCAGTTGGTTCGTAAACATCATCTCCAGCTAGGGTTGAAGTGGATGAGTACTGTGAAAGATATTGACGAGGCTTCGTAACTGCTTTAGGAATTATTACATGATGTACCTAGTTTCAGGTGCTTTTAAACCTACTAGACTGATCAGGTTCAGATTTCTTTACAGACGGAGTTGGAATGGCCAGCAATGATGTGGATGGCTTTTTGTCTGATTCTGTTTCGCATTTCGGTTCGTGAGTAGCAGGAGTAGTAGAATCTTTGTGAGAAGGCTTTGCTTCGTCATGAGACTGAGTATTGGGGGAGATGGCTTTTTTTGACACAGAAGTGGAGCTCATTACCTGTGGTGAGAGAATAGACTTAGAATCGAGTTGCCGCTCAGGCTCAGTTGATGAGGCTTGCTCAACTGCTGGATTTTGGACGCTCTCATCTGCCTTATTCACATTCCTCTGATTGTCTTCCGTACCAACGTCAGTAGTCTTCGCCTTAGTTCGGTCTTTGGACTTCTTCGTCTCCTCAGAAGTATGCTTCTCGGTTTTTGCACCAGCTACGTCTACATCAAAGCTCACATCTCCAGCTATGAATGGATTGGCTGAACCCATGGACGTCTCAAGCTCTCGCTGTGGATCTGTGGCAATCTTCACTTTCTTCAAGGATGCAATCTTGTCGGCCTTGGCCTTGGCGACTCGATCAGCCTCCTCCTTCTTCTGCTGCTTCTTCTTGGTCTCTTTTTCCTTCTTTGCTTGTGCCTTATTCTTCGTCGCGAATGGATGAAGGGACTGCATTTGCTGGGCTCCAGCTTTTTTGACTGTGTCAGTTGGAATCGGTTCGACAGGAGCTGTCATGGTTGCGCCCTGTTGTGCAAGAGTAGCTTCTTTGTGTGCTGTGTCTAGAGTTACCTCTTTATCCTGGCTATAGATTTCCCCGGTTTCGGAGGCGTCTGGAATATTTTCAGTGCTTGAAGCTACAGTTTTTGATTTTTCAGGCTCCGAGTACGTCTCTCGAGCAGTATCGGGCTCGCGCTCTTCAGCCATGACTTGGGGTTCGGGCCTGTCTTGTAGTGGGTTCCCCGAGATAATTTGTGAAGGTGGAGCGATTGTACCATGGTCCGTAGTATTTGCTTGGTCCCGGACCTCTGATTTTGGCTCCATTTGCGTGGCTTCAGACTGCACTTCTGGCGCGGAGTCAAAGCTGTTGTTGTTCTTCACTCCAGTATCAGAAGCGTCATCCTCAACCTCATTTCCTGCTCCGGGGGTCGATTTTCTCGTATCGTCACTCTGTAAGATTTGGATTGGCTTTTTTCCGAGATAGGTATCCGTATCAGTGGGTAGGATTGTGGAGTGAGATGTCTTGTCTTTGTTTTGAGCACTATCCAATTGGCTAGACTGCTCAGGTGGTTGTGCAATCGATTCTCGCCCCTCGTCTGCCGCATGACACACCTCTTTGCCGGGATCCGATGGTGAAACAACTTGAAATTCGGTTGAGTGAGTATTTTCGACACTCTGATCATCCGCTCTGCAAGATTCGTCGTCCTTGGTAATGGCTGGAGACATTACATTGACTTCCGGTTCTTCATCGACCTCTGGTTCCTCATGTATGGAAGGCTCCTTCTTGAATGGCGACTCGCGCTTGTTTTTGTTCCTAGCTTTCTTTGCGGGAGACTTTTTTTGGCGTTTTGAATTTTCCGATTCAGGAACACCAGTCTCTGCATGACTGGCGATATCCGATTGTGCAACAGGCTTCTTTGGCAGGCCGCTTCTAGCATCCTGGGGGGAGTACAATACCATATCTCTCGCTTTAACCATTGTATCATCGCTATTGAAGGCAGTACTCCTTTCGCTATGGGGTAGATTGGTCGTAACACGAATATGACTGCTAGCTGCCTGGCTTGCGCGTGAGTAATCAGAGTATACTGTTGGGGGTGACTCTTTCTGATAGAACCGCCGTGGTACTGAGACTGTCGGCCGAACCTCGCAGTTTCGTAGCTGAGGGTCAAATTGATTGATAGTCAGAGCCACCTTTGCATCATCGCATGATGCAAATCTGCATATGTTAGCTAGTTCAGAAGGCTGAGGAACGATCTACTCACGTTGCGAAAGCATGGAAAGGGCCTTTTCCTGCATTGTGTCTTAATGAAATTGCAGTAGGAGTGATTCCGATTGTCTGTTCGAACAGTTGCAGAATCTCGCTTTCGCTGACATCCGGGGGCAGATCTCCAACCCAAAGCTCTTTGACAGTAGCATTGTTAGGGCCAATCCAGGTGTGACCACATCCGGAAACGGTATCGCCTGTGATGTTCGGATCATCCTCTGACTGACGCCGTCTACTATTGATTTCGTTATAGCGTGGGCCTGTTGGAAGCGTATGGCTATGACTACTATGGACTGGACGGCCACTCGAAGTGGACATCTTTCTACCTCGGTGCTGCGGAACTGTGAAACCGTAAGGGCCACCTTTCTTTCCCATGTCACCGTACGCCTGCCCGGCGCTAAACTTGCGGTTGTTACCATTGTACGGGTCATAGAGTTGATTTGCGCCTGAATGGCTGGAACGGCGAGGTATTGGTGCTCGAGGATCTATGCCTTGGGAACCCACATGACCCGAAAAGTGCATATTCGTCATCTCGCCCATCAACATTGGTTGTGGTGCTTGTGGATCGTTGAGATAAGCTGGGTTCATCTGCATTCCTCGTGCGACACCTGGTTGGAAGCCCGTGTGCCCCCGAGACGCTACTGCTGGTTCCATAGTCTGGACAGGATATCCTGGATGAGGCATCATCGGTGGCCCCAGCAAATAGGGATTCATTGTAGGACCTGGAATGATTGGGGCGGGCATCTGCGGACCACCAGCCATTTGGACCGGAATGTACTGAGTCGGTTGTGTTCCAGGCATTCCAACAGGATCCCGCTGCGAATGCGGTCCAGGAACTGTACGACTTCCGTTCTCTACCCAGCCTTGCGGCTGGTTGTATAGCCCAGAACTCAGATTTCGACTACCCTTGGGTCCTTTCGAGACTTGCGCACGTGTATTATGAGACTCCATTGGCGCGTCTATCGTGCGCTCCATGCCGCTGTATCTTGGGTGGCTTTGGAATTCACCTGGCTGTTGCGGCACATAGGGTGTAGCACGTTGGTATGGCGGTTGCAATCTTGACTGATCTGACATACTGAGGGCTGCGGTAGCCGTACGACCGGTCTCATCTGGTAAGTTCTCTTTCAGTTGTGTCAGCCTTTTTGGTCTGAATCATCACTGTTTGTGGCACTTCTTACCGGCTTTCTTGCTGTCGGATTTCGCAACTGCGATGATTGTTGCTTTTGCCTCACCTACATCTTGCTGCGCCCCAACAGAAAGTTGCTGGTTCCGAATTGAATTCAATGCAGCATTGTTGGCCAAGTTGGAGTCGTTCCAGCTGGCAATCAAGATGAAGGCAACATGCCAGAGGAACGCTCGAGGAAAGGAAGTGAGTTCGCCGAAGACAAAGATCTGATCGAGAGCTGTGAGGGGATCATTGAGATCGTACACATTTCCGATATTGATGCCAGTGAAATCAAATCGATCCGGATGTTCTCGAGCCCAGTCCTTAGCAAATTTATCTGCGGCATACAAGGTGTCACGCGCGATGAAGGTAAGCATCTGCTCGCAGAATTGCCTGCCCTCGACAAAGATATCTGCAGCATCCCAGAGATCCTCAACGGTCCAGCGTTGGTTGGGAAATATACACAGGCATTGGTCTTGACCGTAGTTAGCGACTAGTTTGTACGCTCTTCGCAAAGAAGTATACTCACTTTTGTACTTGATCTGCCAGTACCTCGCAGCCTGTACCACAGCTACAGGATCGTTCGTACTGCGCACAACCGTAGGTATAAGGCCTGAGCCTATCAGACGGTGGGGTTGCGTTCCAAGTTCAGTGGAAAAGAAAGCTCGTCGCATGCCTGGCAAAAATCTCGCGTCTCTGTTCGCATGTTGAATAGAATTAACGGAGTCACCCATGTTGGTAACAGTGGCAGTGGTCGTTGCTTGGGACTTGTGCTAGCCGGCTCTAGAACAGCAGACGGGATAGTCGGTTGAGGGTCAGACTCTTACGCGACTGAGAGATGCAGCAAATGATACTGGCTTACGAAGGAAAGGGCGCGCTTGGGTAGATATCTGCGGGGAAACAGCAGTTCCAGTTGAGGAAAGCGCGGCTGCAGTGCAAGATGCAACCTTGGGTCTCGATGAAAATGGAATTGAGAAACGGGTGGTATTAGAGAAGAAGTGGGACTGGTGGGACAAATGTTTATTTACGATTGCTTCAGGTGGAAAAGGCAGGCAGATTCTACGTGCCAAGAACGAGGCAGAGGTGAGGGTGGAAGTGAAGGTGAACAACGCGCCATCACCACACCCCATTGGTCGAATCATGCGCTCCTTAGCATCATGATTTACAGAAAGCAGTTTTTGCCTAACGTAGAGGCGCTTGGTATGCGAAGCAATGAACATGACGAGAGAGAAAGGCTGCACATTTGGAAATGAAGTTGTATGAAGCATGGAACAAACGAGAACTGCTGCACCCATTCTTTGGGAGTAACTAAGAAAGTTTCTTATAAGGCATGTTTTCCATATACAGATATGTGGATTAATCTCTGTTGAGAGATGCAACCACCCGTCGCTTGAAAGCATATCGCGTCAACCATCAAGCGGTCAAGCTATGAGGAGATGAAAGGCCCAGCAGTACCTTTCAGATACTTCTCTCTGCTGAATTTGATATACGACTCATTTTACAGTGTTCTGAGTCGATGCAGTAGGTATAGTGCAGGTCAGTCTACCCTACTCTCCCTACGCGCTGTCTTTTTCCTTCGACACTGAGCGTACCAGCTTCATGATTTCACTTTCGTTTTCACCAATGACTGTCTATCGTCAGTAATCTAGTATCGCAATGTAGGTTCTCGCGTTGTCGTGGATTAAACTTACCCGCCTTGCCCTGGTTCCAATCCACGACCAGCGGTCGTTGGAATGTCGCGGCATCAGCCTTCAACCGTCGCATAGCATCGCTCTCGCTCTCTGCACCACTGATGACTTTTCCTGCCGCGCTTGGTCCGCCTAGGTAGTCCAGAATGTTCTTGAGCTGGTCGGTGGTAGGTGGTGCCTCTGTAACATCGAGCTCGAATTCTGTGCGCTCAGCCTTGTCTTGGGCTTGGTGAGATGATGCTTGATCTCCGGTTGCATGTGCAACAGATTGCGCATTAGCTTGTTTGAGTAGGGTGAGGACACGCGTTGAGGCTTGGTTGGAAGGCGCATGGAAGAGAGTTACGACATTCTTTGCGCCGTGCTAAAGAAAAGTCAATGAGTAGTTCCCAATGAATTGCAGACATCAATTTACCTCTCCAAATAGTCGCTTGAACATATTTGCAGTGATGTGTTCTGACGCCGAGCTGGTAGGTTTGCAAATGAAGTCGAGATGGTGCTTTGACAGCTTGAGTTGAGGTTCGGGTGTGACGTAGATCGTCTCGCTTCTGCCTACCCCATCTGTCGGAGTTCCTGCGGAGGCGCTATCGACAAGACGTCTATTGTACTGTTGCCTAGATGCTTAATCATTGGTCGCCATAGTCATGACTGTATCAAATTAGATGATATAAAATACGAGAATCATGTATATAATCTAGAAAAGACCGTCAGCAAGAGTAGGCAAATCAAACAGATATTTGATTGTAATCAGCGAATAGAGCCGAGCTCTAGATCAGCTATTTTGTAGGCCTGTGGCGAAAGTGGAGACAAAATCATCACATAAGAGCAGTGTAATAAATATCACCGGTCGAGACAATAGACATGGAATCACAAGCATCTGGATTTCGTGATGCAGCCGTGCAAAAAGCAGAATATACATTTACGCCATGAATATGCCCCCATCATCCCAAAGTGTGGGATCATGCTTCTGCAAAGGAACGTGCCGTAGCGACGTCCGTGATTCCCACTCCCTCTGATCCAGAGTCATAGCTGTACTGAGGAAACCGAATTCATGACCGTATTCTCTAGCTCATCGTGCTCGTTTCATGCGCCCTTCCTCTCGTGCTTGGCTTATGAGGTGGGGTTAGGGTTCATCTGCTTTCCGTCAGCATATACTCGTCATGGGTGCTTTCATTCTCAACGGACCTTGCGCTTGCCACCGGTCATGGTGACGTTGACGAAACGGCGGGTGTATGTGAGCCTCTTCTTCGCGCGGCCCTTGGGGGTCTTCTTCTTCTCTTGGGGCTCAACCTGGTGAGGTGTTAGATCAATTCTCATGATTATGATCCATAGCCTAGGTCCTATCATGGTTGCGAGGTCGTCGTTCGACGTGGTGCGTTCGGTCGGGACGGCGTGTCTTGATAAGGATGCTTACCTTGGGGGCTGAGTACTTGTTAGCAGACATTCATCTTCGTTTCAACACGAGCCAAGACTTACTCTGAGACTTGACCTTTCCGGCACGAGCGAGGGATCCGTGAACCTTTCCCATATTTGCGGTTGTTGATGAGTCGAGTTTGTCTGTAGGGTGGCGAACTCCTGTTAGCGGGCGTGCTTCTTGTTTCTAGACGTCGGGTGGGAGGGCTGTAAAAGCTTTTTGTCGCTAGGCCTCGGATTTGATGCAGTTGTGATTGCGGGGGTTGGCGGTATACGTACAGTTTGCGGGTGCGGTCGCTGGGTGTTGGATGGCTGGGCCGCGACAATGGTGTTGAAAATGCCTGTGTAAGAGCGCACCAGCGGATTAACCGAGATCACGTGCTATACTAGCGCGCAACTCCATCTTCAACACAGTGATGCAACAGCACATTACGATTGCGAATATGAACAGAATTTGAAAAGATCAATTTCAGACGCGCTACCTTTCTATGGTATTTTGAGGTGTGGATATTGAGACTTACTGTGTTTCTAGCTATGTCGCGATACACAGCAAAGCGCGCCTTCACTCTGCCTGATGATCAGATAAGATAATGCTGACGAACTATGATCTCCTATACAAACATGCTCGGCGAGACTCCAATTACACTTGCATGGTATATAGATGCCTCGAATAAACTGCTTCAAAGACTCGATACGCAAAGCTATCGCATTCCAGTCGGACTGCCAAATAGGTTTCGGCCTAGTCTCAGCCGGATATCCCCGCTGCCGATCGCATGATGCGCATGATGCGTCCCGTAGCTTCGTTTGGACGCGTCGATGTTTGCCTCTACCACCACTTGACTGATAGCTTACTGTCACCACCCTACACCTGATTCTCCTTGTTCTTGCCCTCCAGCTGCACAGTTGCAAGTAACGTCGTAATGCATCTTCATAACACCCTTCTGGGCTTTATCGCCCTAACCACAGCTACTAACGTCCCATCACCACAACACCTCTTCGCAAATCCCTCGGCCCCCGAAAAGCCCAACTACAAGATTCCTACTGTCCATGAATCCGCCGTCCAAGCCCGCAGAATTATGCGCCTGGAGAACATCGGCACCCTTTCGACCATCTTTCCCAGCGCGCCACACGCCACCGAGCAACGACCCTCTGAAGTGGCGGGCACGCCCATAGGTCTCATGGACTATTTCGGTGACTGCGAACCTGAGTCCGGCAACCCAACCATTCTCGCCATCACCATCGCTACGTCTTTCAAGAATGTTGATGCCGGGTCCAACATCACGCTGAGCATGCGCTGGCACCCTCAAGATAATAAGTGGCGCAGTCCCGCATCGCTTCCCCGCTTCTCGCTCATAGGCCATTTGGAGGACATTGATATGGATGCTGTAGAGAAACTAGGCGTGACGGCTTGCTTTGTCAAGAAACACCCCGATGCTGTGTGGTGGCTTCCAGGCAACAGGATCCATGAGAGCAAGTGGGTGAGGCTGGTTGTTGATGATATTTACTGGATCGGAGGTTTTGGAGACCGCGCTTACATTGGCTGGATTCCAAAAGAGGAGTGGTTCAGCGTTACCCAAGAGGAGATTGATGGCGTCCAGTTGCCGGGTGAGAAGAGTAGTGCGTGGGGCACCTTGAGTAGCTGGTTCGGTCTTGGCCAGCAAGAGCAGGGTTTGTTTGAGTTGTAGGGTTGTTGATGATTCACGACTAGATCGTACATCAGACATGGGAAGTTGTGGAAGCCAAAGGCTCTACTTGTGATTTCCGTCACATGACGTTGTCTACGGACTCTATGGTACACGATTTGATTGTTACTAGGCATGACATCCTGCCTCTATTTTCCTAGGTCTTCCGTACATATAATCTTGATTGCTCCTCTTCCTATCAACTACCCAGTAACACTAGATTCGCCTACAACGTCGTCATACCATATTATTACCAGGCTCTCCATTAAATATCGCCTCATTATATATTCTTATACCACTTAATGCATAACATCACCACGCGGACTCTAGTAAAAATGAATACTTTTTTTCCGTAATATCGACGTGTATCATACATTTCTCTTGTAACCCCTCGCCGCTGCATAATGTTCTACCACATATTGGATGTCTACTCTTTGAGCACTAGTTGAGCGCTCTTCACTTTATCGCCACTTCTACATATCAGTCCTCATGCGCAGGTCTATGAAAAAAAAGAGGATCATTCCTTGTCCGACACGAGTAACACAACAATATGATTCAATCCAAACAAAAGAGAAAGAGAATAGTCAAAAACAGCCATGTCCATCCCGAATATTTCTCCCTCGCCTCTCCTCTTCTACTATATCGCTTTCTCAATCAGTCTCAGTTGCACCTAAGAGTCCACCTCATCATCCTACACAAGGTTCCATCTCTCCTTACCTCCCTCCCGCGTCCATACCATTTATCCACAAATGCCCACCTCGTCCTCGATGCACACAATCTACCCGCCTCCCAAGTCCCCCTCTACTACACTTCCCCCGCATAACGGCACAATACTTCCACACTACACTATCAGAAGGAATCCTCCCATCGTACAAGTGTCCAGTTTGCCAGTGAACTTCGCCATCTGCAACCCTTCGAGACGCATACCCAAGGCGCTTACCTGGGCTAGAACAAGAAAAACACAGAGAAACAGAACAGTAGTAGGTGTGTCAAACTTTCTATTTCCAACTACAGAACATTTCTGCCATGCCCCCTTTGCGCTGCTTGAGACTTTTCTACTTCTCCCGTATATCATTCATCCGTTGTCGGGGCCGCGGCTGGGGGGGAAGTTGTACATATTCTCTATTCTACCAATTTTTTCGACTATTATTGCGGATTTCCAGATGGACTGTTGGAAAGCATGAGGTGAAAACCAAGAATGACACGAAATACAACCCATTATTCTGAATGAGAAGTCTTTTCTGTTTTTGGGGGGGTACACAGTTCCGACAGGTTGGGGTGTGATCTGCCATTGTTTTCTGAGGAGTCAAGTCTGATGCGGTATACGTTGAATAGATACGAATAACCAAGACCGAAGTCAGAATGAATAGACTTAGTTGTAGAGAATCTTGGCGTGGATCTGTTCCCACGTTTATTGCACAAATATGTTAATTTTTTTCTGGTTGAGAGAAGGGTACACAGGGAGGTAAGAGGAGAAAGGGGAGGGGATATTTGATTTGCATAACAGATTCGAGCATAATATAGTGAGGGTTTGTTGGAACTGTGGTGGGGAAACTAGGAGGAGATAGAGAAAAAAGAACATAGAGAACCACTGTGTGTTTTTCTGACCTGATAGACATTCTTTTTACCTTGGAAGCTTCTCATCTACTCTAAAGAAGCTGCAGATACTGCGTCTTTGCATATCTTGTCATGCGTAATTCATTCTCTCCCGCATATCGCGTACGTACTTCATCTCCCCCCTTACGCACATACTCACCGCCAGTCTTCCTCTCCCAAGGGGCTGACCTGAACGGTGGAGAAATGCAAGCCGCATATCTCTATACCTCGCATTCGCAAAAGACACATAATCTCACGTATGAAAAGCTCTACCCGACCTTGCCTAAGCTTTGCCCTCATCCAAAATTATAAATCCGAAAAGGAAAAAAAGAAGATAGAGATGCGCACCACCTCATCTACAACACGAGCCAGGTAAGCCAGAGTACGAGGAAGCCAAGCATCAGCCTCTTGTACTGTGTAACGGCATTAAGAACCGGCAGTGAAGTCTGACAAAGCTTGGTCGTCCCTCATCTGACACCGAGACGCTCTCACAAACCTACGTCTGTCATCCATCTCCATCGCAATCGGGTCGAGACCCTCCCAAAAAGAGAAATTGATATTCCCATCATCTCCCCTCAACACCAAATTCCG